>NC_134398.1:169570193-169710753 GCF_050003625.1 Haematobia irritans
CTAGTACCAAAATATAAAACTCAGCCATCATATACAGATCACGGTTACCACTCGTGCCACTCCCTTGAGTTGAAATTGTATAGAATTTTAAATGTTTAAATTCAAAGAAAGTTTTATTTCTATAGAAAATTTTCCCAAAATTTTATTTTCATAAAAAATTTTTTGCAAAATTTTATTCCTTTAGAAAATGTTGTCAAAATTTTATTTCTATTGAAAATTTTGTCAAAATTTTATTTCTATAGAAAAATTTCTCAAAATTTTATTTCTTTAGAAAATTTTCTCAAAATTTTATTTCTATACAAAATGTTCTCAAAATTTTATTTCTATAGAAAACTTTATCAAAATCTTATTTCTATAGAAAATTTTCTCAAAATTTTATTTCCATAGAAAATTTTGTCAAAATTTTATTTCTATAGAAAAATTTTTCAAACTTTTATTTCTATAGAAATTGTTTTCAAAATTTTATTTCTATAGAAAATTTTATCAAATTTTATTTCTATAGAAAATTTTCTCAAAATTTTAAATCTTTAGAAAATTTTCTCAAAATTTTATTTCTTTAGAAAATTTTCTCAAAATTTTATTTCTATAGAAATAAAATTTTATTTCTATAGAAAACTTTATCAAAATCTTATTTCTATAGAAAAATTTGTCAAAATTTTATTTGTATAGAAACTTTTTTCAATTTTTTTTTCTATAGAAAATTTTGTCAAAATTTTATTTCCATAGAAAATTTTGTCAAAATTTTATTTCTATAGAAAATTTTTTCAAACTGTTATTTCTATAGAAATTGTTTTCAAAATTTTATTTCTATAGAAAATTTTATTAAATTTTATTTCTATAGAAAATTTTCTCAAAATTTTATTTCTTTAGAAAATTTTCTCAAAATTTTATTTCTATAGAAAATTTTCTCAAAATTTTATTTCTATAGAAAACTTTATCAAAATCTTATTTCTATAGAAAAATGTGTCCAAATTTTATTTCTATAGTAAACTTTGTCTAAATTTTATTTCTATAGAAATTTTTGTCAATATTTTATTTTTATAGAAAATTTTGTCAAAATTTTATTTCTATTTAAATTGTTGTACAAATTTTATTTCTATAGAAAATTTTCTCAAAATTGTATATCTCTAGAAAAATTTTGTCAAAATTTTATTTCTATAGAAAATTTTCTCAAAATTTTATTTCTATAGAAAATTTTCTCAAAATTTTGTTTCTATAGAAAATTTTCTCAAAATTGTATTTCTATAGAAAATATTCTTAAAATTTTATTGGTACAGATTTATTTCAGCGGAGGCCAACTATCATAAACCTTTTTTCGGAAGGTTCGAGTGTAGTTCACTTTGGGATTAGTGAATTACTTGAATTTATTCTGATAATTGGTTGATAGTTTTGCTGCAAGTAGAGGATGCTGATGAGGAATGTGGTAATTCCGAAACGTGCGTCCATCCAACTATCTTGCAGTCTCTAGGGCTTTGTCCAAATAAATTTGACAAACGTTCTGTCCTCTGTTGATTAAGCTACTCTTATAGTTTAGTCAACGCAATGGCTTTAAAGCTGAGATCAAAACAACAAATACATTTTTCTTTCTTTGGAAAATTATCACAAAATTTTATTTGTATAGAAAATTTTGTCAAAATTTTATTTCTATAGATACTTTTGTCCAAATTTTATATCTATTGAGATTTTTTTTTCAAAATTTTATTTTTATAGAAAATTTTCTCAAAATTTTATTTCTTTAGAAAATTTTCTCAAAATTTTATTTCTATAGAAAATATTCTCTAAATTTTATTTCTATTGAAATTTTTCTAAACATTTTATATTTTTAGAAAAGTTTGTCAAAATTTTATTTCTATAGAAAAATTTGTCAACATTTTATTTCTTCAGAAAACTTTGTCAAAATTTTATATCTATAGAGATTTTGTTGAAATTTATTTCTATAAAAAATTTTGTCAAAATATTATTTCTTTAGAAAATTTTCTTAAATTTTTCTCAAAATTTTATTTCTTTAGAAAATTTTTTCTAAAAAAAATTTTCTCAAAATTTAACACCGAAAAAAAGTGAACTGTTTTTTAGGAAGAATGAACTACCTCGTACGAAAATTGAACTAAATTTTACTCCACATTTTGAGATTTCTTCAAAGCATTGTTAAAAACAGGAAAATTTAATGCCCTGTTGTACTATTTAACAGCAGTTCACGAAATAACATCCTCTTATAGAAGAAAAAATTAACAAAAAATAAAGAAGAAAATCATCGCCAAATCATCACCATTTTAACCATACAGTAGTTCATTCTTACTATTTTTGGGAATCGTACGAAAATCTTCGTTTGCTTTATATTGAACTTATGAGTACGGTCATTGAACTTTATACCCACGTTTATTTCATAAAATTTTTGAGACATACTTAAAAAAAGTAATTTTTCATTGAGCTGTAGAAAATTTCGAAAAAAAAGATAATAAAATTTAACTACTAGCAAATAATTTTTATACCCTGCGACACACTGTGGAACATGGTATTATAAGTTAGTGCATATGTTTGCAAAACCCAGAAGGAGACGAGTTAGACACGTGGTGTCTTTGGCAAAAATGCTCAGGGTGGGCTCCTGAGTCGATATAGCGATGTCCGTCTGTTCATGAACACATTTTTGTTATCAAAGTCTAGGTCGCAGTTTTAATCCATTCGACTTCAAATTTAGCACAAGTATGTGTTTTGGGTCAGAATAGAAGCTTATTGATTTTGGAAGAAATCGGTTCAGATTTAGATATAGCTCCCATATATATCTTTCGCCCAATATGGACTAATACGGTCCCAGAAGCCAGAGTTTTACCCCAATTTGGTTGAAATTTTGCACAAGGAGTAGAATTAGCATTGTAGCTATGCGTGCCAAATTTGGTTGAAATCGGTTCAGATTTAGATATAGCTCCAATATATAGCATTCGGCCGATTTACACTCATATGATCACAGAGGCCAATTTCTTGCTCGGATTTAGTTGAAATTTTGCAAAGGGAGTAGAATTAGCATTGTAGCTATGCGTGCCAAATTGGGTTGAAAGTGGTTCAGATTTAGATATAGCTCCCATATGTACCGTTCGTCCGATCTACACTCATATGACCACAGAGGCCAATTTTGAACTCCGATTTAGTTGAAATTTTGCACAGGGAGTAGAATTAGCATTGTAGCTATGCGTGCCAAATTTGGTTGAAACCGGATCAGATTTAGATATAGCTCCCATATATAGCTTTCGCCCGATTTACACTCATATGACCACAGAGGCCAATTTTGAACTCCGATTTAGTTGAAATTTTGCACAGGGAGTAGAATTAGCATTGTAGCTATGTGTGCCAAATTTGATTGAAATCGGTTCAGATTTAGATATAGCTCCCATATATATGTTTTTCTGATTTCGACAAAAATGGACAAAATACCACCATTTTCCTTGTAAAATCGCCACTGCTTAGTCGAAAAGTTGTACAAATGACTCTAATTTCCTAAACGAGCGATAAATCATAAATAAACTTTTGCGAAGTTTCCTTAAAATATCATATTTATACCCTAAACCACATAGTGGTCAGGGTATAATAAGTTTGATCGGCCACAAAATGTGCCTATCAGAAATATTGATTTTAGACTCAGAATCACCTCCTGAGTCGATCTAGCGCTTGGTGTCCGTCCGTCTGTCCGTCCGTCTGTCCATGTATTTGTTGTTCACAGGATTCCGGTCGCAATTATTAACCGATTTTGATGAAATTTGGTACAGGGAGTTTTTTGGGAACAAGGACGAATGCTATTGAAATCGGATCAAATTTAGATATAGCTTCCATATATATGTATCGCCCGATTTCCACAAAAGGGGTCACGTTGCGCGTTTTTTCAAACGGATCGTCATCAAATTTGGCAAAAGGTAATCTTTTCCATCACCCTTCAAGTCTGCAAAATTTCATCTAAATCGGTTCAGATTTAGATATAGCTCTCATATATATGTATCGCCCGATTTTCCCAAATTTGGCCACAAAACCTTTATTTATCAACCGATCTTACCCAAATTTGGCTAAATGTAGTCTTCTATAGCACTAAATATATGTGCAAAAAATCATGGAAATCGGTTCAGTTTAAGATATAGCTCCCATATATATGTATAGCCCGATTTTCCCAAATTTGGCCATAGAACCCTTATTTATTAACCGATCTTACAAAAAGTTGGCTAGATCCAGTCCTTTATAGTACTAACTATATATGAAAAATTTCATCGAAATCGGTTCAGATGTAGATATAGCTCCCATATATGTATCACCCGATTTTGAAAAATTCGCCCCTAGTAACCTTATGTTTGACCATACAGGCCTCATTTCTTAACTGATCTTACTCAAATCTTGCACAAGATAACCTTTTGTGGTATTAATCAAACCCGCAAAATATTATGCATATTGGTTCAGATTTAGATATAGCTTCCATATATATGCATCGCTCGATTTTCCCAAATTTGGCCATAGTACTCTTGTTTATTAACCAATGTTACTCAAATTTCAAATTTTGATGTACTAGCCGATCGTACTTATACGTACTTGTAGCTCTTACATAAGAATATTGCTCGATTTTTACAAATTTGTATTTATTACCCACACTAATTTAACGATTTTCTCTTTTTTAATAATGGGCTCAATATTAGTGGCATCTAACTCCGTAGGCGCAATATCAACACAGCCAGTGTTGCTAGAAGTAGGGGAAATTCCCTATATGTAGGGTTTTTCTAATATTAAGCGTCTTGTAGGGACGTAGGGCCACAATGTTGGACATTTTCACCCAACACAATTTGTAATAATTTTTACATTTTGGTGGCTTTAGAGGAGGAAATTAGAAGCCGGCAAGGCTTGATCTTTAACAATGTGTGGTAAACTTTATTCCTGTAGAGAATTTTGTCAACATTTTATTTCTATATAATATTTTGTCAAAATTGTATTTCTATAGATTTTTTTTTTCAAAATATTATTTCTATAAAAAATTTTCTTAAAATTTTATTTCTGTGGAATTTTTTCTCAAAATTTTATTTCTATAGAATTTATTGTCAAAATTTTATTTCTATAGAACAATTTCTCTCAAAAATTTGTTTATAGAAACTTTTTCCAAAATTTTATTTTTATAGAGTTTTAACAAAAAAGATTACTAATTTGGGAAGAATTCTACCAAATGTGGCAACCGTGGTCGTAATACAAATTTATATTCTACGTTATATACGTTGCATATTCATGTTCTAAGATAATAAAGTACTTAGAACCATTTTTGTTTTGTAATTTTTTTTTTTAAATTTAACGAAAAATATAGTGGGCAAAATTGTTTGGGAATGTATGGGAAAGTAGGGAACTTTATTGTCCTTGTAGGGTAAACCGAACATTGGCAACATTGACTATGAGCTATAGTCAGATTGACACAAAGCACCCATAGACTTGTAACCCTTAATTTTCTTAAATATTCAACTGCGGTTTATCTCCCAGACCTATATGTTACCCCACAAATGCCCCGCCCGACTTTCTACTTTACTTACTTGTTTTTTACTAACATTGTGTTCCACCCTAGTGCATGAGACTACTTAAATTTTGAGTCTATAGATGTTGTAGAAGTCTATCAAATTCTATCCAGATCGAGTGATATTTAAATGTATGTATTTGGGACAAACCTTTATATATAGCCCCCAACACATTTAACAGATATGATATAGTATCGAAAATTTAGATCTACAAAGTAGTGCAGGGTATAATATAGGCGGTCCCGCCCGACTTTTTTACTAACATTGTGTTCCACCCTAGTGTATTAGCCGACTTAAATTTTGAGTCTATAGATTTTGTAGAAGTCTATCAAATTCTGTCCAGATCGAGTGATATTTAAATGTATGTATTTGGGACAAACCTTTATATATAGCCCCCAACACATTTGACGGATGTGATATGGTATCGAAAATTTAGATCTACAAAGTGGTGCAGGGTATAATATAGTCGGCCCCGCCCGACTTTAGAATTCCGTTACTTGTTTTCCAATAAAAATAAGTTAAATTTAGCGTTAGTTTAACTACGGATTTTTTTTCTGTGTATTAACTGTGGCAACTGTGATACAGTTCCATCTTCCATTTTCCCTACTTTTAGCAGTAGTAACATTTCCGTAGAGACCATAGAAGTACCCCGTTTTGTTTTAAAATTGCTGCAAATCGTAATTGAGCGGCGAAAATA
Organism: Haematobia irritans; assembly: GCF_050003625.1. NCBI lineage: Eukaryota > Metazoa > Arthropoda > Insecta > Diptera > Muscidae > Haematobia > Haematobia irritans. The sequence goes on from NC_134398.1 coordinate 169,576,413, forward strand.
CCACTAAATGCACAAAAGATTATGGGTATTTTAAAGAAAGCACAGCATAGCATTTTACTCTTAAACTGTAAAAGTGAAACAATGGAACATAACATCAAATGGAATAACGAGGGTATGCTCATTCTACTACACTGCATATTCTTTTGCTGGATAAACACTTTTCCAGAACGAATGAAAAAAAAAATGATTACCAAAAACTACAAAAACGCCAAAGTTGATTCACATTGATCCACATATAATATTTCAATGGTCCAGGAGTCGAAATTTTCACATGATACCTTAAAAAATTAAATAATAGTGTCCCTTAATTATAAAAAAATATGGTTCCCAAAGTTCTATAAAGGAAGACGAAAACAAAGAGTTCTTTTATTTTGTTTCAGTGTACTAACTATATCCAAACTCTATTTCCATTTGATTGTTCATTCATTGAAGGACAATTCACGGACGTTACGTTGTCAACCAGAGTGTGAACATTATCATTTTTGATTATTGACTAAATAAATGTTTGCCAGCTAGCAAACTAATGCCCTATGGTACATTTCATTTGGGGGGGTCAATAATCTGAAGGTAAGATTTTATTTTCCATTGTGAGAATGTTGATATGAAATGAAATTGGAAACTGACTGACAATATGCTTAGGACGAACATAGATTTACTTTGGGGAAATGGAAAAGTTTTGTAAAATGCATTATCTTGAAAGTCAAAAGTATGAAAGTTCATTGAACGTTAATATTCTTTTGCTGACACAAAGCATGAGTAGGATAGTTTAACGGATGCGTTCTTATCATATGAAAGAGGATATTAAAAATTATTGAAGCTTCTCTGCGATAAGGTAGTTTGTGACAATATTGTTATAAAGCGCAATCTGATATAACACAGTGAAGTATTTTAGGTACTTAATTATTCATTCTATTCATTAATGATATATTGGATTTTGCCAAATGATAAAATTTATTATTGTATATTGATCATCTTAGGGCTGTTTATCTTAGGGCTGTTTTCTTTTAGCACTGGATGCAAAATTTGTATGGTCTATCCAGAACATCGTTGCACTGGTGTTCTATCAAGAACATATCATCATTGCAAGTAGCGCCGATATTGCCAGATTGCATTTTGATAAAGTGACGCTTCTTCGATTCACAATAGCAATTCATTGTGATTAGGGGTTTTTTTCCGGGAGTTTTTCCATTCCCGGGAAAGCGGGAAATTTTTTCGAATTTCCCGGGATCCCGGTCAAAAGGAAACCCGCTTCGATGTGCCACATATTTAGACGTTTGAATAAATTAGAAATCGCATAAACCTATGGTTATAAGGCGCTGTCTTGACAACTAACAATGTATATTATGTTAATCTCTTATATCAGCCATAAATCATACTAAAGATATTTTGTACTACACAATACAGTAAGTTCGGCCAGGACGAATCTTAAACACCCATCACCATGAATCAACTATTAGGGTTTCCTTTGAAATTTCAGAGGGTTTGAGGACAGATCAAGCAGAGCAGTTCAACCAGTACACTTCACGAAGATAAATTTAAAGATTTTACCTATGAAGACTATATCAGATTCTGGATTTATAAGAACCATTTTTGTTTGAGTTTTAGAGGAATCATTAACATCTCTTGTGCAAGAAAATTATAAAATAACGTTTTGATTTGAAATCGTAAATCTGAAGATTTTCACCCGAGAAATAAAATCTGGAAATTTTACATTGAGTTTCAAGCAATTTTCATGATCAGTGCGCCTTCTATACTCTCAATAAGTGAAATCGGTCTATATGGAGGCATAAGAACTTTATCCGATACACGATTTTGGGAGCCTTAAATACCATAATATTTACAATTTCAGGCAAATCGGGAAAACACTACGGTTTCTACAAACCTAAGGAGTTAAATCCGGAAATCGTTCTTATGGGGGCTATACTAAAATACGGACCGATACTCACCATTTTCGGCACACCTCTTTATGGTCCTAAAATATAAAATTTCAGGCAAATTGGATAAAAACTACGGTTTCTATAAGCCCAATAAGTAAAATCGGGAGAACGACCTATATGGGGGCTATACCAAAACATAAACCAATACACGCCCTTTTCGGCACACCTCTTTGTGGTCATAAAATACCTCTAGATTTCCAATTTCAGGCAAATTGGATAAAAACTACGGTTTCTATAAGTCCAAGAAGAAAAATCGGGAGATTGGTCTATATGGGGGATATACCAAAACATGGACCGATACTCACCAGTTTTGGCACACCTCTTTATGGTCCTAAAATATAAAATTTCAGGCAAATTGGATAAAAACTACGGTTTCTATAATCCCAATAAGTAAAATCGGGAGAGCGGTCTATATGGGGGCTATATCAAAACATGGACCGATAATCACCATTTTTGGCACACCTCTTTGTGGTCATAAAATACCTCTAGATTTCCAATTTCAGGCAAATTGGATAAAAACTACGATTTCTATAAGCCCAAGACCCCAAATCGGGAGGTCGGTTTATATGGGGACTATATCAAAACCTTGACCGATATAGCCCATCTTCGAACTTGACCTGCCTGCAGACAAAAGACGAGTTTGTGCAAAATTTTAGCACGATTGCTTCATTATTGAAGACTGTAGCGTGATTACACCAAACAGACAGCCAGACAGACAGACAGACGGACAGACGTACATGGTCATATCGTCTTAGAATTCCTCCCTGATCAAGAATATATATACTTTATATAGTCGGAAATCGATATTTCGATGTGTTACAAATGGAATGACAAACTTATTATACCCATTCTATGGTGGTGGATATAAAAACGTTTACAATGGTTATAATGGACAGTCTCTTTCGATATAGTGGGATTTTATACCCTCCACTTTGTCATTTTTATACCCTCCACTTTGTCATTCTGAAATTCTGAGTCGATCTGAGCATGTTCGTCCGTCTGTTGAAATCACGCTTACTTCCCAACGAAACAGGCTATCGACTTGAAACTTGGCACAAGTAGTTATTGATGTAGGTCGGATGGTATTGCAAATGGGCCATATCGGGCCACTTTTACGTATAGCCCCCATATAAACAGACCCCAAAAATTTGGCTTGCGGATCCTCTAAGAGAAGCAAATTTCATCCGATCCGGCTGAAATTTGGTACATATTGTTAGTATATGGTCTCTAACTACCATGCAAAAATTGGTTTACATCGGTCCATAATTATATATAGCCCCCATATAAACCGATCCCCCGATTTGGCTTGCGGAGCCTCTAAGAGAAGCAAATTTCATCGGATCCGGCTGAAATTTGGTACATGGTGTTAGTATATGGTCTCTAATGACCATGCAAAAAATGGTCCGTATCGGTCCATAATTATATATATCCCCCATATAAACCGATCACAGATTTGAACTCCGGAGCCTCTTGGAAGACCAAAATTCATCTGATTCAAATGGAATTTGGTACGTGGTGTTACTATATGGCCTCAAACACCCATGCAAAAATTGGTCGAAATCGGTCCATAATTATATATAGGACCCATATAAACCAATCCCCAGATTTGACCTTCGGAGCCCCTTGGAAGAGCAAAATTCATCCGATTTGGTTGAAATTTGGTACGTGATGTTAGTATATGGTATCCAACAACCATGCAGAAATTGGTTCATATCAGTCCATGATTATATATAGCCCCCATATAAAGCGATCCCCAGATTTGACCTCCGGTGCCTTTTGGAGAAGCAAAATTCATCCGATCTGGTTGAAATTTGGTACGTGATGTTAGTATATGGTATCCAACAACCACGCAGGAATTGGTTTATATCAGTCCATAATTATATATAGCCCCCATATAAAGCAATCCCCAGATTTGACCTCCGGTGTCTTTTCGAGAAGCAAAATTCATTCGATCTGGTGAAAGTTGGTACGTGATGGTAGTATATGATATTTAACAGCCAAGCCAAAAGTAGTCCATATCAGTCCATAATCATATATATCCCCCATATAAACCAATCCCGAGATTTGGTTTTGGAGCCTCTTGGAGGAGCAAATTTCATCCGAGTTAGTTGAAATTTGGTACATTGTGCTAGTATGTGGCCGTTAACAGCCATGCCTAACTAGGTCCATATCGGTCTATAGTTATATATAGCCCTCAGATAAATCGATCCCCAATCACACAAAAATTGGTCCGTACCAAGTTCATAATTGTATATAGCCCCCATATGAGCGACCCCCATATTTCAATTCTGGCTCTCTACCACGTATGGTCTAACTCACAATTTAGAAAACGATGTTAAGAAGTTTTAAGATACCACAACCCAAGTAATTCGATTGTGGGTGACAGTCTTTAGTACAAGTTTCTATGCAATCCATGGTGGAGGTAAGTTCGGCCAGGCCGAATCTTATGTACGATTCGGCCTGGCCGAACTTACGGCCGTATATACTTGTTTTTAAATGGACTCAACATTAGTGGCATACTAACTCTGTAGGTTCAGAACCAACTATATCTCCTAACATCAGACATTTCCGTTCAGATTGTAATAGAACTCCCATGAACATGTACCCCTTAATGTACTTAAATACGGATATGCGGTTTATACTCCCAACCTATACCAATAATACCCAACAACTGGTTATGTTTACTAATTCAGTAGGGGTGGTTTAGGGTATTATATAGTCGGCCCAGCCTATATTTGGGAATAACAATAATTTCACAATTGCCTTTTTCCCAATCTTATTTTACTTGTTTAATTTTAACCTTAAAGTGTGAAATTACTGATTAGTAGCTAAATAGTGTAATCGTAAACAAACACCACGTTTTCATTGTGAGTGTATGTCGTAAAAATGGTGGTACAATGTAAGTTTGATTGGTTTTGGTCCTAGGCAATGACAGTGTTCAACCAAATCACCAGTATTTACATCCATGGTTTGACAAATTGGAATTTTCAAATGTTTGATGTTCAGCCGAGCACATAGAAAACATACACAATAAAATTTCCTACAAATATACATTGTGTCCGGAGTGGAAAAGTGATTTAACTGCCAAATAGATTGCCTGTATTTATTATGTGTGTGTGCGTATGTGTGTGTGTGTGATTTTTCCCTCATAGAGAAAATGTAAATGTGATGCTTTGGCTGTTTTGAAACATAGAAAATTCGTTAAGCAGATATTTGCATATTTTCCAATTCATTGAAAACAAAGTAATACACCCACTTTCGACAGCTGTATGAAGAGAGAGAGAGAGAGAGCGAGTGAACCACAACCACACAACCTAATATAAATCAGAAAAACATTTCAATGGATATGAGTTTTAATTTTAATACCACGCAAAATTTATGCAAAATGTCTCTAACATTTCATAAATTTATGTGTTTTTGTATTGGATAAGGAGAGAATAATTGCAAAATATGATAAAACCAGTTTCTCAGTAAAAGAAAGGACAAAAACGATTAATTTCTCTCTTAAATGCTGAAGGACTCTGACTATGGCTACTTGTGGATTTTCAGCTAAATATGAAGCAATTATACACTGAAAAAAGAGCATGCCCGGAACCAAAGATTTTATCTTTGCTTTAAAGATTTTGGTATTGATTCCGAGCCAAAGAAGCGGAGAATACTAGTTTGCTTTAAAGATTTTGGTATTGATTCCGAGCCAAAGAAGCAATGAATACTAGTAAGGATGCTTTTAAGACACAATTCTCTTTTAAATTTTGGTTTTGTGTACTTGCATCTAGGAAGCAAATTTAAATTTTTCGCTTTTTCAGTTTTTTTTTCATATGCTATTAAAGTCCTTTAAAAACGGGTTAACGACAACTTTATTTTCCAAATTATGACTCGACTTCCAGTAGAAATTATGATATGTTTCAAGTAAAATACGTCTTTAAAATCAAGTGTTGAAAAACATGTCCTATATATTTGAACGATTTTTTGCTTTGTAGTCAAGATGCAAAAAGACAAAAAATTTAAAGACAGTTTCATTAAATTTAAAGAATTTTTCTGAATTATTAAAGTGTAGTTGACCTTAGCCCAAACATTTTTTCTTTCATGTTATGATACCCATTTTAAAGTGAAATCCCTTAATTATAAGGATAATGCAACTAGGGCTTTGGAGCCGGAGTCGGTGTCGGAGTCTTGGAGTCGGAGTCTGAAGATTTTGCTGGAGTCGGAGTCGTAAAAATTTTGCTCGACTCCGACTCCGGCTAAACCAAAGTTTTTAAAACACTTCACATTTTTATAACTAAGCAAGTTTTTACGCAAATTAGTTTCCATTGCGTTATTCATTCGATCAATGTATAGCATGATTGTAAATGAAAATCAACTTTCAATTACGGCTATCTTTTTATGTTTCCTAGAATGTTAGACTAGATGGGCTGTATCGATCCATTTTAATGCCCATATTAATTTATTTGAAATATTTCGAACAATCGAAATTATTTTTTTTCTTTTATTTTATTTTAAGGCCATATACATATGAGGAATATTGACAGAATTTGTTTTCAAAGTTTTTTTTTTTTATAGAAAATTTTGTCAAAATGTTATTTCTATAAAAAGTTTTGTCAAAATTTTATCTCTATAGCAAATTTTGTCAAAATTGTATTTCTATAAAAAATTTATTCAAAAATTTATTACTATAGAAATATTTTTTTCTATAGAAAATTGAGTCAAAATTTTGTTTCTATAGAATGTTTTGCAAAATTTTATTTCTATAGAAAATTTTGCAAAATTTTGTTTGTTACACAAACATTTTTCGAAATTTTATTTCTCTTGATAATTTTATTTCTATAAAAATTTAAGTCAAAATTTTATTTCTATAGAAAATTTTGCCAAAATTTTATAGTAATAGATTTTTTTATTAGAAAATTTGGTCAAAATTTTATTTCCATAGAAAATTTTGTCAAAATTTTATTCTCTAGAAAATTTTGTCAAAATTTTGTTTCTGTAGAGTATTTTGCAAAATTTTATTTACTACACAAAAATTTTTCAAAAATTGTATTTTTATTGATAATTTTTCCAAAATTTTATTTCTATAAGAAAAAATTGTCAAATTTTATTTCTGTAGCAAATTTTCTCAAAATTTTTTTTCTTACTGATGCTCACTGATACTCACTGCTATAAAAAATGTATTCAAAATTTTATTACTATAGAAATATTTTTTTCTATATAAAATTTAGTCAAAATTTTATTTCTATAGAAAATTTAGTCAACATTTTGTTTCTATAGAATATTTTGCAAAATTTTGTTTGTTACACAATTTTTTTTGTAAAATTGTATTTCTATTGATAATTTTTTCAAACTTTTATTTCTATAAAAAATTTTGCCAAATTTTGTTGCTATACAAATGTTATTCAAAATTTTATTTCTATATATTTGGTCAAAATTTTATTTCTATAGAAAATTTAGTCAAAATTTTGTTTCTGTAGAAAATTTTGCAAAATTTTATTTCTATATAAAATTTTGCAAAATTTTATTTACTAGATACAAATTTTTCCAAAATTGTATGCTCACTGATACTCACTGCTCAGTCGAAAACTTGTAGAAATAACTCAAATTTTCAAATTTTTCTACACTGAAAAAAAAGCATGCCCGGTTCCAAAGATTTTGTCTTTACTTTAAAAATTTTGGTATTGATTCCGAGCCAAAGAAGCGGAGAATTCAAGTAAGGATACTTTTAGGACAAAATTCTCTTTTAAATTTGGGTTTTGCGTACTTGCTTCTAGGAAGCAAATTTTAATTTTTTGCTTTTTCAGCTTTTTTTCTTCATATGCTATCAAAGTTCTTTAAAAACTAGTTAACGACAGCTTTATTTTCCAAAATAAGACTCGACTTCCAATAAAAATTATGCTATGTTTCAAGTAAAAAACGTCTTTAAAATAAAGTGTTCAAAAACATGTCCTATATCACTAGCCAACAACCATTTTGTGAATTGTTTCTAGCATATTTTTTCTTATTTATTATGACTACTAAACACGAAAATGATTTTTAAAAAATTTTCTGTCGATTGGTTTTCGAGATATAATTTTTATTTTTTTTTTTTAATTTTTGGAGGTACACCTACAATTTTTTTGATCCTAATACTACTCAAATTAAAGAAAATTGAGCCGTCTACAACTCATTCTCAGAAAATTTTCAAATCGGGTAAGTAGTTTGGATGTTAGCGGCTTAAGAAGGTTTTTTAAGAAAAAATGTGGCAAAAAAACATATAAAAATTCAAAAAAAATCAAAAATTATATCTCGAAAACCAATCGACAGAAAATTTTTTAAAAATCATTTTCGTATTTAGTAGGTCATAATCAATAAGAAAAAATATGCTAGAAACAATTCACAGAGAAAAGTTTGTCATTTGTTGCGTAGTGTATTAAACGATTTTTTGCTTTGTAGTAAAGATGCAAAAAGACAAAAAATTTAAGGACAATTTCATTAAATTTAAAGAATTTTTCTGAATTATTAAAGTCAAATTAACCTTAGCCCAAACATTTTTTCTTTCATGTTATGACACCCATTTTTAAGTGAAATCACTCAATTATAAGGACAATACTACTTCATTGAAAAGTTTGTCGACTTTTGGACAAGGAAAAAAACTTTCTATTAGAGAAATGTGTCTTCTATGATAAGCAAAATTTGCATTCGTATTTTAAAGACATGAAATCTTTGACATCACGACAATATTTTTTTCAGTGTATGAATGAATCATAAATGCATTTTTGCGAAATTGTCTAAACAATTATAAATATTTCCTAAATATTGCCCGAGATTTTGTAGAAGTCTGATTTGAGATTTTATCAAAATGTAGATCTAAATACAAAGTTGTGCAGAGTATATTATAATCGGCCCGCCCGACTTTAGACTTTCCTTGCATTTTTTGTTAAAATTATGTTACGTCCCATAACGTTAGATTTAAATTTGAAGTACATAGATTTTGTAGAAGTATATACAATTTTGTCTAAATCGATTCAGATTCAAATTAATGCATATGGGAATATAAACCTTTATATAGCTCGCAACAAATTTAAAGGATTTGAGTTGGTATCAATAATTTTGGCCCTCAAATACATATACTGTTGGTATCTTCCCATATTATGGTGGGTATTTATATCATTATTTTATTTATTAAACATTGCCCTAAATTTGAAATATAGAGTTAAATTGGCATATAATGTGCATTTAAGACCTTTTTTTGCACACATAAATAAATACGATACTTAATATCGATCCACTTACGGTACCCCCACAATAGAACTACAAATTAGTGGTATTAAAATTAGATTTAGTTATATTACCCGGAGTCGACTCCGGAGTCGGAGTCGAGCTGATGAAAAATGCTGGAGTCGGAGTCGAGCAAAATTGGCTCGACTCAATAGCCCTGAATACGACTTCATTGAAAAGTTTATCGCCTTTGGGCAAAGAAAAAAACTTTATATTAGAGAAATGCGTCTTCTATGCTAAGAAAAATTTCCATTCGTATTTTAAAGACATGAAATCGTTGACCTCACGATAATATTTTTGTCAGTGTACTATCACGCTTGAATTCCATCACGAATAACTTTATTTCTAAATGCAAAAGACCGAAATGCTTTTGTAAGCTGGTAAACAATTAAACGAATTGTCACTGAAATAAATCGGTCTGCTATTAGACGAGCGGTTGAGAAATGATAGCAACCTGAAGTTGGATGCAATACATTTTAGCCACCCTGTAAGCACTAAATTAATGTAGAATAGATGTAGAAATTCACCCAAATCCTAAAAATAATTAAATTTTTATATGGACAACTTCTTTTGCACATGTCTCCTGAACTAAGCGTTCTAAAGCGAAAAGGACTTGTGACTACTATCAAAAAATTGGAAAATTCACCAAAATCCTAAACAAATTAAATTTTTATCTGAAAAACTTCTTTTGTCATATCTCCTTAAATACACGTCCTAGAGCGAAAAGGACTTCACATCATGACCACTCCCAAAAAATTGAAAAATCCACCCAAATTTAAAAAAAAAAACTAAAATTTTTATATGAAAATTTTTTTTTGGCCATATCTCCTGAAGTAAGCGTCCTAGAGCGAAAAGGACTTTAATTCGTGACCACCCCCAAAAAATTGGAAAGTTCACCCAAATCCTAAAAAAATTGAAATTTTTATATGAACAACTTCTGTTGGTCATATCTCCTGAAATATGCGTCCTTAAGCGAAAAGGACTTTAATTCTATTTTAAATATTTTTGTATTTTTATAAATTTTTTGGAAAATATTTTCTGTTAATTTTTTTTCCAAATTTTTATGAAATATGTTTTTATAGCCTTTTGCAATTTATCTAAGGAAATGCTTGCTCAATACTAAATATGCCGTATGTTGATTTGCATGAATCGTAATAAATACTTCAAGTAGATGATTTGTTTGGGATTTTAGTATGACGATTCCAATCCCAAGTTCTGGTATCGGAATTTTCAGCCACAAAACAAATCAACCTTAAAATTACAGATTTTTTTTGCACAAACAAAGGGCTTAACGCTTGTGGCTTTGTGTTTTTTTATTTTATTCAATTTTTTTTTTATTTTTATTTTTTATATTTTGTGCTTTAACATGCAAATCATAAATGGACATTTACACGTTATTGAATTGGAATCAAATGATGACAATGTAAATTGGTCAAATTCAGGTCTTTTATCAAACTGAGGCGACTATAAAAGGCTGTATTTAAAGAGAATTCTATATTTTCTAAGACAGATGTATGAGGTAAAAACAAATGTAATTTTTTAAGATGAAGAAGATTTTGATATCTCTCTTGGAGCTCAATAATAATGAACTTTTTATACCTTAAACCACATAGTGGTCAGGGTATAATAACTTTGATCTGCCAAAAATGTGTCTACCAGAAATATTGATTTTAGACCCCAAAAAATAATATACCGATCGACTCAGAATCACATCCTGAGTCGATCTAGCCTTTGATGTTCGTCCATCCGTCTGTCCATGTATTTGTTGTTCGCAGGATTCCGGTCGCAATTATAAACCGATTTTGATGAAATTCGGTATATGGCGTTTTTTTAGCACAAGAACGCACGCTATTGAATTTGTGAATAATTGGATCAAATTTAGATATAGCTCTCATATATGTATCGCCCGATTTCGATAAATGGGGTCAGATTGCGATCATTTACTAACCGATCGGCGTTAAATTTTCCACAAAGTAATCTAATTTACCACCCTTCAAGTGTGCAGAATTTCATCGAAAATGGTTCAGAGTTATTAGATATAGCTCCCATATATATGTATCGCCCGATTTTCCCATATTTGATCATAAGTCCCTTATTTATCAACCGTTCTTACTCAAAGTTGGCTAAATATAATTTTCTATTGTACATACTACACGCAGAGAAGGAATATGATCACCTCAAACATGTTTCAAGAGCAAAATGTTATTTTTGTATGGTGACCATGTAACATGTTTGTCACTAAAATGTTATTTTCTCGTCAAATATAACCTGCTTGCCGAAATCAGATACATGATTTCCGAGAAAATAACATGGTTGCGAAAACCATGTTACATGGTCACCACCCAAAAATAACATTTTGCTCTTAAAACATGTTTGAGGTGATAGAAATACAATTTTGACAAAATGTTCTATAGACATAAAATGTTGACAAAATTTTCTACAGGAATAAAGTTTAACACACATCAAGCCTTGCCGGCTTCTAATTTCCTCCTCTAGAGCCACCAAAATGTAAAAATTATTACAAATTGTGTTGAGTGAAAATGTCCTACATTGTGGCCCTACGTCCCTACAAGACGCTAAATATTAGAAAAACCCTACATATAGGGAATTTCCCCTAGTTCTAGCAACACTGGCTGTGTTGATATTGCGCCTACGGAGCTAGTATGCCACTAATATTGAGCCCATTATTAAAAAAGAGAAAATCGTTAAATTAGTGTGGGTAATAAATACAAATTTGTAAAAATCGAACAATATTCTTATGTAAGAGCTACAAATACGTATAAGTACGATCGGCTAGTACATCAAAATTTGAAATTTGAGTAACATTGGTTAATAAATAAGAGTACTATGGCCAAATTTGGGAAAATCGAGCGATGCATATATATGGAAGCTATATCTAAATCTGAACCAATTTGCATAATATTTTGCGGGTTTGATTAATACCACAAAAGGTTACCTTGTGCAAGATTTGAGTAAGATCAGTTACGAAATGAGGCCTGTATGGTCAAACATAAGGTTATAAGGGCGAATTTTTCAAAATCGGGCGATACATATATGGGAGCTATATCTAAATTTGAACCGATTTCGATGAAATTTTGCACATATAGTTAGTACTATAGAGTACTGGATCTTGCCAACTTTTAGTAAGATCGGTTATTATATAAGGGTTCTATGGCCAAATTTGGGAAAATCGGGCGATACATATATATGGGAGCTATATCTAAATCTGAACCGATTTCGACGATTTTTTGCACATATAGTTAGTGCTATAGAAGACTACATTTAGCCGAATTTGGGTAAGATCGGTTGATAAATAAGGGTTTTATGGCCAAATTTAGAAAAATCGGGCGGTACATATATATGGGTGCTATAGCTAAATCTGAACCGATTTCGATGATTTTTTGCACATATAGTTAGTGCTATAGTTGATTATATTTAGCCAACTTTGAGTAAGATCGGTTGATAAATAAAGGTTTTGTGGCCAAATTTGGGAAAATCGGGCGATACATATATATGAGAGCTATATCTAAATCTGAACCGATTTGGATAAAATTTTGCAGACTTGAAGTGCGATGGAAAAGATTACCTTTTGGCAAATTTGGTGACGATCCGTTTGAAAAACGCGCAACGTGACCCCATTTGTCGAAATCGGGCGATACATATATATGGGAGCTATATCTAAATTTGATCCGATTTCTTCCAAATTCGATAGCGTTCGTCCTTGTGCCCAAAAAACTCCCTGTACCAAATTTCATCAAAATCGGTTAATAATTGCGACCGGAATCCTGTGAAAAACAAATACATGGACAGACGGACGGAACCGAATATTTAATCTAACATGTGTCCCATACTCTTGTAAGGTGCTAGAAAAGTATGCTGTTATGATTTACATATGAATCGATGATGACGATGACCACAACTGTGTATATCTAAAAACCAATTAAAAATGATTTTCATGTTGAGCTGTGGATGATCCAAATGCTAACACGCTTTGCAAAATTGGAAAATAATAATGATGATATTCAAAATAAAAATTACTAAATCCAGACTAAATTTAAGAAAAGTAGAAATAAAATTGATTTAATATTTGTGCATATTGTTTAATTTTTTTTTTCGTAGTTATTCATATAGAATTCTATAGAGTTTTCGGGGTTTTGACTAAAATACAATAGAATTAGAATAGCATTTTAAAACAAAAAAATACTATTTTCTGGTTTTATTGGAAATTTAGCCATGAGTGATGCTTTAATCATTATTTTATTTTTTCACTTAAATTAGAAGGTTCTTTAAAGTGGATTTTTATTTCAATGAGAGTTGCTGTTTGTATTCGTTAATAATCGTTTGTTTTGCTATTGTTGGTTTATTCTTCAATCATTATTGTTGCTATACCCTAAACCACATATTGGTCAGGGCATAATATGTTTGATCGGCCAAAAACTGTGCCTACCAGAAATATTGATTTTAGACCCCATCAAATATATACCGATCGACTCAGAATCACCTCCTGAGTCGATCTAGCGCTTGGTGTCCGTCCGTCTGTCCTTGTATTTGTTGTTCACAGGATTCCGGTCGCAATTATTAACCGATTTGGATGAAATTTGGTACGTGGTGTTTTTTGGGCACAAGGACGAACGCTAGTGAATTTGGAAGAAATCGTAACCAAGGTTGGCTAAATGTAATCTTCTATAGCACTAACTGTATGTGCAAAATTTCATCGAAATCAGTTCAAATTTAGATATAGCTCCCCCTAATAACCTTAATTTTGACCATTTATCAACTGATCGTACTCAAATTTTACACATGGTAACCTTCTGTGATATCAATCATACCTGCAAAATATTATACAAATTGGTTCAGATTTAGATATAGGTGCATATATATGCATCGCTCGATTTTGTCATATTTGGCCATAATACTCTTATTTATTAACTTATGTTATTCAATTTTCAAATTTTGACGTACTAGCTGATCGTATTTAGTCTTACATGTAGCTCTTACGTAATAATATTGCCCGATTTTTACAAATTTGGATTTATTACCCACAACTAATTGACCGATTCCCTCTTTTTATACCCTAAACCACATAGTGGTCAGGGTATAATAAGTTTGATCGGCCAAAAAATGTGCCTACCAGAAATATTGATTTTAGACCCCATAAAATATATACCGATCGACTCAGAATCACCTCCTGAGTCGATCTAGCGCTTGGTGTCCGTCCGTCCGTCCGTCTGTCCATGTATTTGTTGTTCACAGGATTCCGGTCGCAATTATTAACCGATTTTGATGAAATTTGGTACAGCCAGTTTTTTGGGCACAAGGACGAACGCTATTGAATTTGGAAGAAATCGGATCAAATTTAGATATAGCTTCCATATATATGTATCGCCCGATTTCGACAAATGGGGTCACATTGCGCTTTTTTTCAAACGCATCGTCACCACATTTGGCAAGAGGTAATCTTTTCCAACGACCTTTATATCTGCAAAATTTCATCCAAATCGGTTCAGATTTAGATATAGCTCTCATATATATGTATCGCCCGATTTTCCCAAATTTGGCCACAAAACCTTTATTTATCAACCGATCTTACTCAAAATTGGCTAAATATAATCATCTATAGCACTAACTATATGTGCAAACAATCATCGAAATCGGTTCAGATTTAGCTATAGCTCCCATATATATGTTCCGCCCGATTTTTCTAAATTTGGCCATAAAACCCTTATTTATCAACCGATCTTACTCAAATTTGGCTAAATGTAGTCTTCTATAGCACTAACTATATGTGCAAAAAATCATCGAAATCGGTTCAGATTTAGATATAGCTCCCATATATATGTTCCGCCCGATTTTCCCAAATTTGGCCATAGAACCCTTATTTATTAACCGATCTTCCTAAAAGTTAGCTAGATCCAGTCCTCCATAGTACTAACTATATGTGCAAAATTTCATCGAAATCGGTTCAGATGTAGATATAGCTTCCATATATGTATCACCCGATTTTGAAAAATTCGCCCCTAATAACCTTATGTTTGACCATACAGGCCTCATTTCTTAACTGATCTTACTCAAATCTTGCACAAGGTAACCTGGTAGTAATCAAACCCGCAAAATATTATGCAAATTGGTTCAGATTTAGATATAGCTTCCATATATATGCATCGCTCGATTTTCCCAAATTTGGCCATAGTACTCTTATTTATTAACCAATGTTACTCAAATTTCAAATTTTGATGTACTAGCCGATCGTTCTTACACGTACTTGTAGCTCTTACATAAGAATATTACTCGATTTTTACAAATTTGTATTTATTACCCACACTAATTTAACGATTTTCTCTTTTTTAATAATGGGCCCAATATTAGTGGCATACTAACCCCGTAGGTGCAATATCAACACAGCCAGTGTTGCTAGAAGTAGGGGAAATTCCCTATATGTAGGGTTTTTCTAATATTTAGCGTCTTGTAGGGACGTAGGGCCACAATGTAGGACATTTTCACTCAACACAATTTGTAATAATTTTTACATTTTGGTGGCTCTAGAGGAGGAAATTCGAAGCCGGCAAGGCTTGATCTTTAACAATGTGTGGTAAACTTTATTCCTGTGGAGAGTTTTGTCAATATTTTATTTCTATAGAACATTTTGTCAAAATTGTATTTCTATAGACATTTTTTTCAAAATATTATTTCTATAAAAAAATTTCTCAAAATTTTATTTCTGTGGAATTTTTTCTCAAAATTTTATTTCTGTAGAATTTATTGTCAAAATTTTATTTCTATAGAAAAATTTCTCACAAAAATTTGTTTATAGAAACTTTTTCCAATTTTTTTTTTTATAGAGATTTAACAAAAAAGATTACTAATTTGGGTAGAATTTTACCAACTTGGCAACCGTGGTGGTAATACAAATTTATATTCTAAGTTATATACGTTGCATATTCATGTTTTAAGATAATAAAGTACTTAGAACCATTTTTGTTTTGTTAAATTTTTTTAAATTTAACGAAAAATATAGTAGGGAAAATTGTTTGGGAATGTATGGGAAAGTAGGTAACTTTTTTTTTGTCCTTGTAGGGTAAACCAACATTTTCCCTGGCAACATTGACTATGAGCTATAGTCAGATTGACACAAATCACCCATAGACATGTACCCCTTAATTTTATTAAATATGCAACTGCGGTTTATCTCCCAGACCTATATGTTACCCCACAAATGTTTATGATTACTAATTCTGTAATAGTGGTTTAGGCTATGATATAGTCGGCATCGCCCGACTTTCTACTTTACTTACTTGTTTTAATAATGGACTCCATATTAGTGGCATACTAACTCTTTTGGTGCAAAATAAACTATAGCTCATAATATCAGACATTTCTGCTCAGATTGTGACAATACATCCATAAACACGTCCCCCCTTTATGTTCTCCAAAACCTATACCAATGACACTCCAAAACCTATACCAATGATTCCCCACAAATGCTTATGTTTACTAATTCAGTAGGGGTGGTTTAGGGTATGATATAGTCGGCCCCGCCCCACTTTCTACTTTACTCACTTGTTTTCAATTTCAGCTTTAAACCATGCATTGACTAAACTACGAGTGTAGCTTAACCAACAGAGGAAAATTATGCTTGTCAAATTTATTTGGACAAAGCCTCATAGACTGGTTGGATGGACAGCTTTTTCCGAATTACCACATTCCTCATAAGCATCCTCTACTTGCAGCAAAACTATCAACCAATTATCAGAATAAATTTGGGTAATTCTCTCAACCCAAAGTGAACTACACTTGAACGTTACGAAAAAAGGTTTTTAATAGTCGGCTTTGCCCAAACAAAGTTGCAAGCATTTTTCTTTGCCAAAGTCAAATCATCGATTTTAGTGCATTTAGGTTATTTTAGGTAAGGTGGCATCCCGATGTATCAGGCTCACTTAGACAATTCAGTCCATTGTGATACCACGGTGGTGAACTTCTCTCTTTTCACTGAGTGCTGCCCGATTCCATGTTAAGCTCAATGACAAGGTACCCCCTTTTTATAGCCGAGTCCGAACGGCGTCCCACATTTCAGTGAAACTACAACCTCAAAAAAAAAAAAAAAAAAAAAAACAAAAACAAAAAATCGCTTCTGTAACATATTCCCCAAATATATTCTTTTCAAGCATATATATTTTCAGGATTGGTCCAAACAAGATATTGTTTGTATTGTTCAACCATATTATGTTTAACCTTGAGGCATACAGGGGTAGAAACAAATTTTAATGAAATTTTCTTTGTGTGGATATATTTTTAAGACGACAATTGGTTACTTCCATTAATTTACTTTAGCATACTCTCTAGGTCTCTCTTTCTAAACACATATGTGTTTATAGGATATTTCAATATTAATATGCATCTAAGCATATTATATTTACAAACATTTTATGTTCCAAACATAATATGTTCTAACATATATGGCTCAAACATGTTATGCTAGTTTATGAACATTATATGCTTGCACTTAAGAATATTTTGTTAAAAAAAATTGAGTTCCAAACATATAATTTTTATACCCAAAAATATGAAAAACAGTCTTTTTCGTCCGTGTAGGGGCACCATAATACTAATATGCCCAGGGCCTCTAAAAGGTTAAAGACGGCCCTGAGTACAAGTAAGGGTTAAAAGCAAATGAAAAAGTGTTTATTGTGCTTTATTTGCTGCCAAAGAAAGGACCACGACAAATCGGGAATATCTTTTGACATACAATTTATCTTTTCAATTTTATCGAAGAATGCAGAGATTGTTTATTTAACTATTACACGATTTAAATTCATAATAAATTATGAAAATACATAAATAAACAAGTATATATTGTTCGGTCAGGCCGAAGCTTATATAGCCTCCACCATGGATTGCGTAGAAACTTCTTCTAAACACTACCATCCACAATCGAATTACTTGAGTTGCGGTAACGCTTGCCGATGGCACCGTCCCAACACCGTCTTCTAAATTGTAAGTAAGTCCATACGTTGTATATAATAAATCAAAAAATACTGATTAAATATGTATATAATTCAGTTTGACAAAGTTTTCTATAAAAATAAAATTTTGACAAAATTTTCTATAGAAATAAAATTTTAACAAAATTTTCTATAGAAATACAATTTTGACAAAATTTTCTATGGAACTAAAATTTTGACAAAAGTTTCTATAGAAAAAAAAAATGGTAGATTATTTTTGGCTCGAGTGGCAACCATGATTATGAACCGATATGGACCAATTTTTGTGTGATTGAAGAACGGCTATATATAACTATAGACCGATATGGACCAATTTTGGTATGGTTGTTAGCGGCCATATACTAACACCACGTTGCAAATTTGAACCGGATCGGATGAATTTTGCTCCTCCAAGAGGCTCCGCAAGCCAAATCTGGGGATCGGTTTATATGGGGCTATATATAATTATGAACCGATGTGGACGAATTTTTGCATGGTTGTTAGAGACCATATACCAACATCATGTACCAAATTTCATCCGGATCGGATGAAATTTGTTTCTCTTTGAGGCTCCGCAAGCCAAATCTGGGGATCGGTTTATATGGTGGCTATATAAAATTATGGGACCAATTTTTGCATGGTTGTTAGATACCATATACCAACACCATGTAGCCACATCTGAAGGTCCGTTTATATGGGGGCTATACGTAAAAGTGGACCGATATGGCCCATTTGTAATACCATCCGACCTACATCAATAACAACTACTTGTGCCAAGTTTCAAGTCGATAGCTTGTTTCGTTCGGAAGTTAGCGTTATTTCAACAGACGGACGGGCGGTCGGACATGCTTAGATCGACTCAGAATTTCACCACGACCCAGAATATGTATACTTTATGGGGTCTTAGAGCAATATTTCGATGTGTTACAAACGGAGTGACAAAGTTAATATACCCCCCATCCAATGGTGGAGGTTATAAAAACTTAAGTAAAAACTTGTTGTAATTAGTCAGTTCTTTCTCATCTTCCGCAACTCTTTGCAAAAAGTTGAACATTTGGAACGAAAATATTATATGTATATTACAAAGTAGATAGAAATTTCATTAAAGTATGGTCAAAAACCAGTTTCTGCGATTAGCCGATAATGCAATTTTTTTCACTAGCCGGTTTCGGTTAGTGTAATTGAATCCGATTAACCGGCATTGGTTTTTATACACTCTACTTTTTTCCTAGTACTTTTGATAAATAACTCCTAAGCAGTATTTCTCATAGACATCTTTTCATATGGGCATATTAATCAAAATCGTTTTGTAGCAATGGTCTAAGTAAATAGGATTGATCTACAGTCGGTTCGACTTGAGATTATTTTTGTTTTTTTTTTATATATTTTTTAACGATTATATAAATTTTACGAAAGATTAAAACAAATGTATTTTGTTTTCACCCCAATGAGTTTGGCAAAATGCTACATATTTAAATGCAAATTTCAATAATGGATTCTTCTTACAATTCTTTTAAAATAATTATTCCATATATACATTCTATTTAGTTATATTTAATTCTATTGTTATGGCTGATTAAATATCTAAACAATTTCCTTGATAACTTTCGACAAGAATTCCAATTCAATTATTCATATTGTTTCTTTTAGTCAATTGAATCGAGAATAACTTATTATAATATCCAAATGATTTTTAAAAAGACATTGAATATTGTTGCAGAGCTAAAGAGCTAGTCGGTGATTGGTTGAGTAAATATTCAATAATGTCAAACATTGTTACACAATAAAGAAGAAGAAATTGGCCATGTTACGAATGAGTGATTTCAATGCAAAAGTCAAACAATCATACGCTCCAGGGAACACATAATTTACCAGAATCACCACCACCACACATCTTCGATATTCATACACATAGTACATGCAATGACAACAATTGACGAAGAAAAATATTTGGTATTACAAGGAGGGAGGGCATACAATTTCCCCTTTTAACCCTCAGTATTCAGTTATACGTAAGGGCAGAGTTGCAAGAAACATCCAGTCCATCAACCACAAAGAAAAAGTGCCTATATAGCACCTCATCATTCATGTTCACATTCAATTTCCGTATATCGTTCTCCATTGGGGACAATACCATCAATATTTTATTTTAAACTACATAGAGTTCTACAGCTACAGCTACAGCTTTTTTATATGTATATGTAAGAGCAAATGCAAGTGTGTGTTTGTGTGCGTGTGTATGACACATTTGAATGAGTAAAAGATTGAACAATTGAAATTTTAGTTTTGGTTACCCGCTCATCCCTTTACCGATCTTGTTAAAGTGTTACTGTCTCTCTAGCTCTTTTTTCCTACCATCA
This sequence comes from Haematobia irritans, assembly GCF_050003625.1. Classification (NCBI taxonomy): domain Eukaryota; kingdom Metazoa; phylum Arthropoda; class Insecta; order Diptera; family Muscidae; genus Haematobia; species Haematobia irritans. Next base: position 169,596,933 of record NC_134398.1, read on the forward strand.
TTCACCACCACTACTACCGCCATAGCCACACCATTACCAGCAGTATCAACATCAGAAATACAATTTCCTATTGTTTGTTGTGGTCTCTATAGTTGCTTTTGTTAGTTAGAGGTGGTGGTCGTGACAGAGGTGGAAAAGTTTGCTTTCGATTTCACACATTGGCAAAGTTGGGGTAAAACGTTGCCACTGCTATTGAAAGTCACTTTAGAAATGTGTTCAACTGAAACAACGAAACGAAATTTACAAACAAACCGAAAATATCACAAAAGGCAATAAAAAAATTACACTGAACAACGGAGATAATCAATATGGACCACAATTATTATTGGTTTCGTTTGTTGGCCCTATAACAGGTTGGCTGATAAGTCCCCGGTCTGACACATAGATGGCGTCGCTAGTATTAAATGCATATTATTTTTATATAGTACCAACCTTCAAATGATTCGTGTCAAAATTTGACGTCTGTAAGTCAATTAATTTGTGAGATAGAGCGTCTTTTGTGAAGCAACTTTTGTTATTGTGAAAAAAATTGAAAAAAAAGAATTTCGTGTTTTGATAAAATACTGTTTTCTGAAGGGAAAAAATACAGTGGAAGCAAAAACTCTGCTTAATAACAAGTAGGGAAAGTCTAAAGTCGGGCGGGCCGACTATATTATACCCTGCACCACTTTGTAGATCTAAATTTTCAATACCATATCACATCCGTCAAATGTGTTGGGGGCTATATATAAAGGTTTGTCCCAATTACTCGATCACTCGATCTGGACAGAATTTGATAGAATTCTACAAAATCTATAGACTCAAAATTTAAGTAGGCTAATGCACTAGGGTGGAACACAATGTTAGTAAAAAACAAGTAAGGAAAGTCTAAAGTCGGGCGGAGCCGACTATATTATACCCAGCACCACTTTGTAGATCTAAATTTTCGATACCATATAACATCCGTCAAATGTGTTGGGGGACTATATATAAAGTTTTGTCCCAAATACATACATTTAAATATCACTCGATCTGGACATAATTTGATAGACTTCTACAAAATCTATAGACTCAAAATTTAAGTCGGCTAATGCACTAGGGTGGAACACAATGTTACTAAAAAAAAAATATGGGAAACATTTAAATCTGAAGCAATTTTAAGGAAACTTCGCAAAAGTTTATTTATGATTTATCGCTCGATATATATGTATAAGAAGTTTAGGAAAATTAGAGCCATTTTTATAACTTTTCGACTAAGCAGTGGCGATTTTACAAGGAAAATGTTGGTATTTTGAACATTTTTGTCGAAATCAGAAAAACATATATATGGGAGCTATATCTAAATCTGAACAGATTTCAACCAAATTTGACATGCATAGCCACAATACTAATTCCACTCCCTGTGCAAAATTTCAATAAAATCGAAGTAAAAGATTGGCCACTGTGGTCATATGAGTTTAAATCGGGCGAAAGATATATATGGGAGCTACATCTAAAACTGAACCGATTTCAATAAAATTTGGCACACTTGACTATAGTACCAATAGTTCTATATGCACTAACTTATAATACCCTGTTCCACAGTGTGGTCTCTAATAACCATGCAAAAATTGGTCCACATCGGTCCATAATTATATATAGCCCCCATATAAACCGATCCCCCGATTTGGCTTGCAAGGCCTCTAAGAGAAGCAAATTTCATCCGATCCTGCTGAAATTTGGTACATGGTGTTAGTATATGGTCTCTAACAACCATGCAAAAATTGGTCTACATCGGTCCATAATTATATGTAGCCCCCATATAAACCGATCCCCCGATTTGGCTTGCGAGGCCTCTAAGAGAAGCAAGTTTCATCCGATCCGGCTGAAATTTGGTACATGGTGTTAGTATATGGTCTCTAACAACCATGCAAAAATTGGTTCACATCGGTCCATAATTATATATAGCCCCCATATAAACCGATCACCAGATTTGACCTCCGGAGCCTCTTGGAAGACCAAAATTCATCTGATTCAGTTGAAATTTGGTACGTGGTGTTAGTATATGGCCTCAAACTACCATGCAAAAATTGGTCGAAATCGGTCCATAATTATATATAGGCCCCATATAAACCGATCCCCAGATTTGACCTCCAGATCCCCTTGGAAGAGCAAAATTCTTCCCATTCGGTTGAAATGTGGTACGTGATGTTAGTATATGGTATCCAACAACCATGCAGGAATTGGTTCCTATCAGCCCATAATTATATATAGCTCCCATATAAATCGATCCCCAGATTTGACATCCGGTGCGTTTTGGAGAAGCAAAATTCATCCGATCTGCTTGAAATTTGGTACGTGCTGATCGTATATGATATTTAACAACCATGCCAAAAGTGGTCCATATCAGTCTATAATCATATATAGCCCCATATAAACCGATCCCGAGATTTGGTTTTGGAGCCTCTTGGAGGAGCAAATTTCATCCGAGTGAATTGAAATTTGGTACATTGTGCTAGTATATGGTCTTTAACAACCATGACTAACTAGGTCTATATCGGTCTATAGTTATATATCTCTCAGTTAAAGCGATTTCCAATCACACAAAAATTGGTCCATATCAAATTCATAATTGTATATAGCCCCCATATAAGCGACCCCCATATTTCAATTCTGGCTCTCTACACGGATGAAAAAGGCTGTTTTCATATGTTTGGCTATAAACATTATATGTTTGGAACACAAATTTTTAAACACAATATTTTTGAGTGCAAGCATATAATGTTCATAAACTAGCATAACATGTTTGGGACATATATGTTAATATGTTAGAACATATTATGTTTGGGACATAAAATGTTTGTAAATATAATATGCTTGGATGCAAACATATATTAATTTAGAAATAGCCTATAAACATATATGTGTTTAGTAGCTTGGACCGCTATTTAACAGGGAATTAAGTTGGTGGTTGTTGCTTGTTATTACAAAATTAACATTTTATTTTTCCTTGGGCAATTGATCAGCTACTTCTTTGATACTTACAAACTGTGTGGTCCGTTGTTCGAATCCCCGTCCGGCAAAAGGTAAAATTAAAATAAAAAAAATCATACAATTGAATAATTTCTTCTACAATGTTTGTATTACAGAAAAAGGTGCTAAGAACTCAAAAATCTCGTGGAAGTGAGAAAGATGTGGGGGAATATACAATTGGGCAGAAACAAAATTTTGAGCATTCAGGTCGAAAACCTATGTTGTTAGCACCTATATTACCTGTTTATTTTCGTAATTCATTATGATTGTAAATATATAAATAAATAAATAAATAAAATTTTGAGCACAATATTGTTTGGGAGAATTTTTTTTAAGCATATAATATTTTTGGGTGCAAAATGCTTCCAAACATATTATATGTTCACATAATAACATATTGTTTTTTGGAAGACAACATTATTGAATTTGGATGCAAAAATACAAAATGTTTGGAACTTAGACTACCCAAACATATATTGTTTAGACTAATATGCTTTCAAACATATTATATATTGGAAGAGATCAAACATATAAATGTTTGGACAATACCCAAAAATGTATATGCTTGAAGCAAAATATGTTTGGGAGTATATGTTACAGAAGCGATTTTTTGTGAGCGTGTACGTACCGTGCATAAAGTCCATATCGATTCGTAATTATTTGTAGACTTAACTATACCTAACTTTTTTGTCTAGTATATACCACGTATTGATTAACTCACAATTTAGAAAACGATGTTAAGAAGTTTTAAGATACCACAACCCAAGTATTTCGATTATGGATGACAATCTTTCGTAGAAGTTTCTACGCAATCCATGGTGGAGGGTATATAAGATTCGGCCTGGCCGAACTTACGGCCGTATATACTTGTTTTACAATAAAAATAAGTTAAATTTAGCGTTAGTTTAACTACGAAAATTTTTTTCTGTGTACGATGTCGGTTCGATAAGTACTTTATAGTATCACAGGAAGCAAGAGTATTGCAAGATCACTACTCAAATTTTTAAAACTTCTGGTATCTAGACAAGACTCAGGGGGAGACACCGTGGTGCAATGGTTAGCATGCCCGCCTTGCACACACAAGGTCGTGGGTTCGATTCCTGCTTCGACCGAACACCAAAAAGTTTTTCAGCGGTGGATTATCCCACCTCATTAATGCTGGTGACATTTCTGAGGGTTTCAAAGCTTCTCTAAGTGGTTTCACTGCAATATGGAACGCCGTTCGGACTCGGCTATAAAAAGGCGGTCCCTTGTCATTGAGCTTAACATGGTATCGGGCACCACTCAGTGATGAGAGAGAAGTCTGAATAGTCTAAGTGAGCCTGATACATCGGGCTACCACTATACCTAACCTAACCTAACCTAGACAAGACTCAATGACTCGCTTTGATTGAGTAAAATTATTATGTTTGTATCGGTCCAGTGGTTTTGCAAATTAATTTTGCGTAATAACGATCACAAAAATAATTTCGAAAATTTATTCACAAAAACCTAAGATAATATTTATATACTAGAACAAGAGTTTCATTAATTTCAATTTTGCAAACTCTTCAATGTAGACAAGTGTTATTAGCATACATGTTTGTAGGAACAAATAGGTTTGATTCAAAGGGTGTTCGACTTAGTGTGATGGGAATGGTTGTACACAAAAAACAAACATTATTTATCGTACCCTTTACCATAATGTGTTAGGAAATTGGGCCCATAGAAACAGTTTGATTATAAAGAGTGCCTTTTATTTGGACCTACAAATATTTATAGGTGCTGAATATTTTTTATTCTGGAGACAATCTACTTAGATTAGGTATAGTTTGTGCAAAAGTTGGAGGTACTTCCCAAATCTATGTTTAACTCAATAAAACAAGACGTCATTTTTATAACAGATCCCAGACAACAGGATTTGCTCGGAATTGTCATCAGTGCTACAGTGAATTGATAGACCACAATTGAAAACTTATTTGTTTTCTGGAAAACTCCACTCTGAGAAACTTCTGTGCATATTAGCATGGTAATGTAAAAACAAACAATTAAGATTAAAACTCAGCCTTACGTACTTCATCATATTTTAAATATGAACCAATTTTGCTGATATTTAGCACAAGATTTAACCCTGCTGTTAGGTTAAGCCCATTTGGTCCAAATATGGGCTAATTTTCTTCGTAAGTTTTGAACGGTGATATATACTGACTTAAGAAAATAAGCTCACATGTTATTTTTCTGAAACATTTGATCTATAGTGTATTATCTTAATTTGCATAAAAGAGGTATAATTTTATATATATTTTTTTTTTACTTATTTATTTTAGATTTTGGCGGCTAAACTCCAACTTAGTTCCCACCTATATTTGAAAAACTGCAAATTTAATTTGCGCTCCCAATATCTTCCCTCTATACAGTAGTAGTGAAGGTACAACAGGGTTGCCGATCGGACCAAATTTGGTCCAAAATTGGTCCAGAAATATATTAAATTTGGTTGATTTTGGTCCATTTTCGTCAAATCGAAATTTTTTTTCAAAATATTCTACAGAAATCAAATTTTGACAAACATTTCTAATGAACTAAAATTATAACAAAGTTTTCTACGGGAATGAAATTTTGACAGAATTTCCTAAAGAAATTAAATTTTGACAAAATTCTCTACAGAAATAAAATTTTGACAAAATTTTCTACAGAAATAAAATTTTTAGAAAATTTTCTCTGGAAATAAAATTTCTAGAAAATGTTCTATAGAAATAAAAATGTTGACAAAATTTTTTATAAAAATAAAATTATTGTTGTTTTTTTTTACTTTTCCTCTGTTGGTTAAGCTACACTTGTAATTTAGTCAATGCATGGCTTTAAGCTAAGATCAAAAAAACAACAATAACGATTGAAGAGAAGCCAACAATAACAAACAAAACGAATGAAGATAGAGGAAGCACGCTCAAAAACAAACCCAGCCAAATACATTCAAATCGATGATTTGAGTTTGGCAAAGGAAAAGAGATATGCTGGCAAATTTGTTTAGGCAATAGCCGACTATCAAACCCTGTTTCGGGAGGTTCAAGTGTAGTTCACTTTGGGTTGAGTGAATTACCCGAATTTATTCTGATAATTGGTTGATAGTTTTGCTGCAAGTAGAGGATGCTGATGAGGAATGTGGTAATTCCGAAACAGCTGTACATCCAACCATCTTGCAGTCTATAGGGCTTTGCCCAAATAAATTTGACAAGCATACTTTTCCTCTGTTGGTTAAGCTACACTTGTAGTTTAGTCAATGCATGGCTTTAAGCTAAGATCAAAAAAACAACAATAACGATTGAAGAGAAGCCAACAATAACAAACAAAACGAATAAAAATAAAATTTTGACAAAATTTTCTATAGAAATAAAATTTTAACAAACTTTTCTACAGAAATTAAATTTTGACAGAATTTCCTAAAGGAACGAAATTTTGACAGAATTTCCTAAAGAAATGAAATTTTGACAAACTTCTCTATAGAAATAAAATTTGAGCAAAAATTTCTAATGAACTAAAATTATAACAAGGTTTGCTACGGAAATGAAATTTTGACAGAATTTCCTAAAGAAATAAAATTTTGACAAAATTCTCTACAGAAATAAAATTTTGACAAAATTTTCTACTGAAATAAAATTTTGAGAAAATTTCTCTGGAAATAAAGTTTTTAGAAAATGTTCTATAGAAATAAAATTTTGACAAAATTTTCTATAGAAATAAAATTTTGACAAAAATTTCTAACGAACTAAAATTTAACAAACTTTTCTACAGAAATTAAATTTTGACAGAATTTCCTAAAGGAATGAAATTTTGACAGAATTTCCTAAAGAAATGAAATTTTGACAAAATTCTCTTCAGAAATAAGATTTGGCAAAGTTCTCTACAGAAATAAAGTTTTTAGAAAATAAAATTTTGACAAAAGAAATAAAATTTTTGTACAATATTTTCTATAGAAATAAAATTTTGACAAAATTTTCTATTGAAATGAAATTTTGACAAAATTTTCTATAGAAATAAAATTTTGACAAAATTTTCTATAGAAATAAAATTTTGACAAAATTTTCTATAGAAATTAAATTTTGACAAAATTTTCTATAGAAATTAAATTTTGACAAACTTTTCTATAGAAATAAAATTTGGGCAAAAATTTCTAATGAATTAAAATTAAACAAATTTTTCTACGGAAATGAAATTTTGACAGAATTTCCTGAAGAAATGAAATTTTGACAAAATTCTCTATAGAAATAAAATTTTGACAAAATTTTCTATAGGAATAAAATTTTGACAAAATGTATAGAAATAAAATTTTGACAAAATCTTCTATAGAAAAAAAAAAAAATTTTGACATAATTTTCTACAGAAATAAAATTTTGATAAAATTTTCTATAAAAATAAAATGGTGTCAAAATTTTGTATAGAAATAAAATTTTCAATAGAATTAAAATTTTTGACGGTTTAGTGGTTTTATGCGTAATTTTTGTTTTAGTAATCCTTTAATTTTTTTGAATTTGAATATTGGCTTTTATTTGAACACAGATCTTTTAGATTTGTGGGATAACTATTGGCAGATGGAATTTTTACATGGTTTAAGCGTACAATTAATTTTGATTGTGAAAAAAAAACATTCAAAATGCAAACTATGGTTGTGGGCACAATAAAATGCATGTACCTTGGAGCGTATGATTATGAGAGTTTTGTATTGGCATAAAGTATGCGTACCATGGGACATTAGGTTAAAGTGGCAGCCTGATTAAGATTCAAGGCTCACTTAGACTATTCAGTCCATTGTGATAAGATACCTTGGGACATTATTGTGCCTTCATTACGACTGGGTACAGAGAATGAAGCCTACCCAGTTTTGTCGGCTGCGGCTGAAACTAAATTTTTTCCTCCGGCGGTTAAGCCGATATAAATACGTCTCTTCGGCGGCAGTCAATTATCCATTATAAAATAAATTTGAAGTTATTCGAATGGTAATGAGATTAGTTGTACAATCAGTCTTACAATCAAATTTACATTTCATTCAAAATTTCTGAGCTAAATTTTGTGTAAAATTATTTTAGCACCTTGAAATTGATTGATTATGGGTGAAAGGGTTAACATTTTGGGAAAAAATACCACAATTATTAATACATTTTTCTGATTTAAACCGATATTTTTGATTAATTGGCGGCTAAATTTGAGTCGAGGTGAGTCGAAATATTCGGCGACGGCGTGGACGGGCAAAACATGGTCGTCGGCCACTGAAATCGGAAGCGTGACTCGGCGGTTTCATTCTCTGACTGTGTAGTAGAAGTGTGCGCTAGATAGGGACACAAAAAAAGTTGATGCGGTCAGCCCCCAGTTTTGTAGCATATTCGAAGACAATTTCAGAACACCAAAACTTTTTTTCCGTGCACCCTACGACCCCCCGAACTACAATTTATTGTGCTGTGTCGTCATTTGAAATCCGATCGAAAAGAAACGCATATCGTTGTTCGTGGCTGATCGTGCATTGGTCATTTTTGACTCCGACGTCAAATTTGATTTTTAATTTTTTTAATTCGCTTCGTATACCCCTATGATGCCCATTTCTGATAACCATTATAAAGATCTTTACAAAATATGAAACTTTTGCTTTTGAAGTATTTACTTATATTCATAAACAAAAAAGTTACAGAGATTTTAAAAAGTCAATAGGTCTTCATTAATTAAATCTCTTTTCGTGAGCTTGATTTTGTAGAAATATTTATTCACGCACATTCACGAACCGATTTTATTTTTCACGCACGAAATATTTAGATGCTTTGGATTTTGTTCACGACTCACGTGATTCAGGCGTGTCACGAGAATTTCGTGTAGAGTGAAAAATATTGGAAGCGCAAAGGAGTTTTTCAAATATAGGCTAAAATCGAAAATAAATCAGTAAAAAAAATATAAAATTATATATCTTTGATGCAAATTTTATTATAACTTGGTGGGGAATAGCCCAAAAGCAACTTTACATAAAGTTTATAATATTTAAAATGTTTTATTAAAGAAATTGTGAAAAAAATATGTGATTGTAGCGGCTAAACTCGAACGTAATACCCACTTTATTTGAGAATTTATTTCCAAAACAAATACGTGACGCCCCGAATGTCTTTGACCCATCGTTTGTTACATAAATCGTCTCAATTAAATTACTCACTAATTTCAAAAATTTGGAAGATAAAGTATCAGCAATGTGTTAAAAAACGGATCATTTAGAATACGATCAACTAAGTAAGGCTGAGTTTTGGCTTTACTTGTTTGGTTTTGCTAATATGCATAGAAGTTTCTAAGAGTGGAGTTTTTTCACAAAGCAAATAAGTTTTCAATTGTGGTCTAACAAATCACTGTAATACTCATGACAATTCTGAGGAAATCTGGACAATTTATATTCATAGAAAAAAAAAAAAAAATTCACAACACTCCACCAGTTACACCCTACTTGTGCAATTCTTTCTAAATGAAAATTGACTTGTATTGTTGTAGGTTATAAAGCGTTTTCATTATTTTTTTTGTTTTTTCTTCACAATTTTCTTTTGTGGCAGTTCGAATAAACGCCGCATATGTGCCGCAATATCCATTGACCGACCTAACCATGCGACACATGCAAGAACCAAGCCATACAAGTATATCCCATGTCATGCCCGTACACAGAAAAAAATATCACCAAAATATTTCCAATTAAAAAGTTAATTGAAGTAGAAAATTTTTTCAATTAATAAATTAATTGATACAATTAACTTTTTAATCATAATAGAAACATTAAGTTAAGTAAGTCAATGATTGGAAATTTTAAAATTTTTAATTAAAAAATTAATTGATACAATTATCTTTTTAATCAAATTCGGAAGATTAAGTCAGTTAAAAAAGTGATGAACATTTTTTTAAATTTTTAATTAAATTTTTTTTTTTTCAAACAATCAATTGTTAAACCATATAAAAATTCTAAGCCAATTCAAAAAATTACCTTTTTAAATTAATAAATTAATTGAGTTTTGCAATCAACAACAATTAAATTTTTAATTGAATCAATTAAAAAATTAATTGAAATTTGGTAATGAAATCAATTAATTTTTTAATCAAGAATTTTTTCTATGCCCAATTAAAACTCTGATTGATACTATCATTTTCGTGATTGAAGACATTTCAATTAAAAAATTAATTGGATCAATTAATTTCGTGATTGAATCAGAAAAAAATTTTTTTGTGTGTACGTTAACAATTCAATTTCTTACAATATGACCTCATTGCGGTTGTCATTGTTGCAATTTATTATAAGACGATGAAGCCCAAGAAACTCCATAAAAAGGATCCAGGGTAAAACAGTCAGTGTAAGCTATCCAGCAACAACAAAAAAGAGAATTATATTAATAGCCTTTAGGTTCATAAAGAAAGGATACAATGAGGCATGAATTGTGCCTGGACCACATTATAGTTTATGTTAGAGTTTCGTTTTTTTTATTTTTCTTTTCTTCAATTTTCTATTACTTTGCCATGATATGTAAAGGTATATATTTGTAGAGATATTTTGTTATAAATGGCTTATTTTGGTTGTGTTCTTGTTAAGTGAAGTACCTACTCTTGCTTTGGATTATTATTAATGATATGTAATGAGATATAAAATAATGATTATATTGTTGGGACTATGGCGACTATGGGTACAATACCGATTTTCCAATGTAAATGTAATGAAATGGGGTGAAATTTAAAAAAGGCACCTAGTTTATTCGGGCAGCATCCTTTCTTTATATCGCTATAATGTTGGCTTTGACTTGACTTTTAAAATTCAAGGCCATAGTATGAATCAACGTTAAATATGGTTCATCACTAGATTTTCGGATTAAAGATTTATTACTGTCGAGCTTTCGAGTTATTGGGGCTACATTTACAATAACTGTGTATCGGTATAAGGTAAATTTTTGTGTCGTTCTTACACTGTTAATAAAGATACTGTCCTGGACGCACAAGAAATAATAATTACCCAGCAAAAAAATTTAAAGGTGTTCCACAAACATTTTTTTAAACCTCATCCCGGAAACCCCAATAATGTTTTTCCCACTTCCGAAGTAGTCCTTTTGGACAAGTCCACAAACATATCTTTTAAAGCACATCCCGGGATTCCCCATCGATTTTTTCACTGCCGTTGCAGTTGTTGATTTTTAATGGAAAAATATTAATACAAAAATATATGCCGAAAAAAAAAAACAAAATAAAAAGGTATAAATATTAATAAAAAATTATATAAATAAATATTTTTCTAAAAAAATAATTTTTTAGAAAAATATTTAATAAAAAAATTGCCGCTGGTGAGATTTGAACCAGTGTTCTTTATTTTTCTCATTAATAATAATAATGAACATCTCAGAAAGTAGTTAGAATGTCATGCCGCGGTGTCATATTAGGTTCATATCATAAACATTCGTGGTCAATGGCGTATGCGGCTGTGTGTGCTAAGGCGTTCTGTTATGGTGCCAAAAGACCCAGGTTCAACCCCCAGTGAACGCGAAGAAGTTTTCCAATTTGTAAAAATTAGATAATAAGAATGGATAGGTCTGTATGTGGCCTTTATACACGAAAAAAAATTTAAAGGTGTTCCACAAACATTTTTTAAACCTCATCCCGGAAACCCCAATAATGTTTTTCCCACTTCTGAAGTAGTCCTTTTGGACAAGTCCACAAACATATCTTTTAAAGCACATCCCGGGATTCCCCATCGATTTTTTCACTGCCGTTGCAGTTGTTGATTTTTAATGGAAAAATATTAATACAAAACTATATGCCGAAAAAACAAAACAAAATAAAAAGGTATAAATATTAATAAAAAATTATATAAATAAATATTTTTCTAAAAAAATAATTTTTTAGAAAAATATTTAATAAAAAAATTGCCGCTGGTGAGATTTGAACCAGTGTTCTTTATTTTTCTCATTAATAATAATAATGAACATCTCAGAAAGTAGTTAGAATGTCATGCCGCGGTGTCATATTAGGTTCATATCATAAACATTCGTGGTCAATGGCGTATGCGGCTGAGTGTGCTAAGGCGTTCTGTTATGGTGCCAAAAGACCCAGGTTCAACCCCCAGTGAACGCGAAGAAGTTTTCCAATTTGTAAAAATTAGATAAGAATGGATAGGTCTGTATGTGGCCTTTATACACGAAAAAGCCTTTGCCTGATTCGAAGGATTTTGTCTTCACTCGAATGCTTTATGTATTGACTTCGAGATAAGGAAGAGGATAATTTAAATAAGGATACACAATAGACACAATCTCTTTCACATTTGACTTTTGCGTAAAAACAATTTTTTTTGTCCAATTTCACTTTTTATTTTTATAAGTATTTATACCCTTCACCACTACAGTGGCACAGGGTATGATAAGTTTGTGCATTTGTATGTAACGCCAAGTGGTCATAGACCCATCTTTTAGTATACCGATCGGCTTAGAATTAAATTCTGAGTCGATTTAGAGATGTCTGTCTGTCTGTGCACAAAGTACAGCTCGCGATTTAAGTCCGATCGTCCTCAAATTTGGCATAGGGTCGTTTCTTGGGACAGAGACTATCGCTATTGGTTTTGGAAAAAATCGGTTCAGATTTAGATATAGCTGTCATATATATTTATCCCCGATTTGGTCATAGTTAGCGTGTTTATCAACCGATTTTCTTGAAATACCGTACATCCAAATATTTTATGAATCTCGAAAATCTTGCAAAATATCAGCCAAATCGGTTCAGATTTAGATATAGCTCCCATATATATCTTTCGTCCGATTTAGACTCATATGACCACAGAGCCCAAAGTTTACTACCGATCTGTGCACAGAGGGTAGAATTGACATTCTACCAAAGCTTGGTAAATTTGATTGAAATCGGTTCAAATTTAGATATAGCTCCCATATATATCTTTCGTCCGATTTGAACTTATATGGCCACAAAAGCCAGAGTTTTGCCGTGATTTGCTTCAAATTTTGCACAAGGGGTACGTTTAATAGTATCGTTAAGTGTGTCAAATTTTGTTAAAATTGGTTCAGATTTAGATATAGCTCACATATATATCTTTCGGCCGATTTGGACTTTTATGGTCTCAAAAGCCAGAGTTTTGCCCTGACTTACTTCAAATTTTGCACAAGCGGTACTTTTAACGATACTATTGTATGTGCCAAATATGGTCAAAATCGATTCAGATTTTGATATAGCTCCCATATATATCTTTCGTCCGATTTGAATTTATATGTCCTCAAAATCCAGTGTTTTGCCGTGATTTGCTTCAAATTTCGCACAAGGAGTAGTATCGGTAATTGTGCCAAATATGGTTGAAATCGGATCAGATTTAGATATGGCTCCCATATATATCTTCCGTCCGATTTGCACTCATATGACCAGGGGGGCCCAAAGTTATACTCCCATTTACGTGAAATTCCGCATAGATAGCAGAACTATTATTCTAACTATGCATGTCAAATTTAGTCAAAATCTGTTCAGATTATATATAGCTCCCATATATACGTACACCAGAGTTGGGGAAATATGGTAGACTGTTACACATTTTAGACCCATTTTCAATGGAAGTTTCCTCCACTAACCTGGATAGCGTTAGCCGATTTAAATTTTAATTCTAGAGATTTTGTAGAAGTAAAAAAATTGTCTCATTTATATAGCTTCCAGCAAATGTGAAGTAGTTGAGATGGAAACACAAATTTTGGCCTACATAGGGGTGAAGGGTATAATATAGTCGGCCCGTCCGTTATACATCGTTTTATATCCTCCACCATAGGATGGGGGTATATTAACTTTGTCGTTCCGTTTGTAACACATCGAAATATTGCTCTAAGACCCTATAAAGTATATATATTCTGGGTCGTGGTGAAATTCTGAGTCGATCTGAACATGTCCGTCCGTCTGTTGAAATCACGCTAAATTCCGAACGAAACAAGGTATCGACTTGAAACTTGGCACAAGTAGTTGTTATTGATGTAGGTCTGATGGTATTGCAAATGGACCATATCGGTCCACTTTTACGTATAGCTCCCATATAAACGGACCTCCAAATTTGGCTTGCAGACCCTCTAAGAGAAGAAAATTTCATTCTATCCGGCTGAAATTTGGTACATGGTGTTAGTATATGGTCTCTAACAACCACGCAAAAATTGGTCCACATCGATCCATAATTATATATAGCCCCCATATAAACCAATCCCCCGATTTGGCTCTCGGAGCCTCTAAGAGAAGCAAATTTCATCCGATCCGGCTGAAATTTGGTACATGGTGTTAGCATATGGTCTCTAATGACCACGCAAAAATTGGTCCACATCGGTCCATAATTATATATAGCCCCCATATAAACCGATCACCAGATTTGACCTTCGGAGCCTCTTGGAAGACCAAAATTCATCTGATTCAGTTGATATTTGTTATGTGGTGTTAATATATGGCCTCAAACACCCATGCAAAAATTGATCGAAATCGGTCCATAATTATATATAGCCCCATATAAACCGATCGCCAGATTTGACCTCTGGAGCCCCTTGGAAGAGCAAAATTCATCCGATTCGGTTGAAATTTGGTACGTGATGTTAGTATATGATATCCAACAACAAAGCAGGAATTGGTTCATATCAGTCCATAAGTATATATAACCCCCATATAAATCGATCCCCAGATTTGTCCTCCAGTGCCTTTTGGAGAAGCAAAATTCATCCGATCTGGTTGAAATTTGGTACGTGGTGGTAGTATATGATATATAACAACCATGCCAAAAGTGGTCCATATCAGTCCATAATTATAAATAGCCCCCATACAAAACGAATCCCGAGATTTAGTTTTGGAACCTCTTGGAGGAGCAAATTTCAAAAGAGTCTATAGTTATATATAGCCCTCTGATAAATCGATCCCCAATCACACAAAAATTGGTCCATATCAAGTTCATAATTGTAAATAGCCCCCATATAAGCGACCCCCATATTTCAATTCTGGCTCCCTACGTACCGTGCAAAAGTCCATATCGATTCGTAATTATTTGTAGACTTACCTACAAATACGTTTTTTGTATAATATGTACCACGTATGGACTAACTCACAATTTAAGATACCACAACCCAAGTAATTCGATTGTGGATGACAGTCTTTCGTAGAAGTTTCTACGCTATCCATGGTGGAGGTTACATAAGATTCGGCCTGGCTGAACTTACGGCCATATATACTTGTTTATTTTGTTGTCGGCATATATTTTTGTATAAATATATTTTTTTCATTAAAAATCAACAAAAAATTACAAATTATCGTAATTTGCAAAACCTTCTTAAAAAACTTCATGGAAGTGAAAACGTCAAACTGCACAAGTTCAAATCCCAGCAGGATGATTTTTTACTTTTTTGTCCAATACTTAAATTTTCACGTAAAACGTCCTAATTCCAAGCTTTCTAAAACTTGTCCAAAAGAACTGCATCGGAAATAAAAAAAACCAATGGGGTATCCCGGGACGGGCTTTAAAAGAAATGATTGTGGAAAAAATTCCATTTTTTTATGGTGGAATGTTTCATGTAAAAAATTTCTTTAAAACAAATTGTTGAAAGATATAACCTATTTTTGAACACTTTGTAGCTTTATAGATAAGATACAAAGGTTAGGTTATGTTAGGTGGCAGCCCGAAGTATCAGGCTCTATTCAGTCCATTGTGATGACACATTGGTGAACTTCTCTCTTATCACTGAGTGCTGCCCGATTCCATGTTAAGCTCAATAACAAGGGACCTCCTTTTTATAGCCGAGTCCGAACGGCGTTCCACATTGCAGTGAAACTACTTAGAGAAGCTTTGAAACCCTCAGAAATGTCACCAGCATTACTGAGGTGGGATAATCCACCGCTGAAAAACTTTTTGGTGTTCGGTCGAAGCAGGAATCGTACCCACGACCTTGTGTATGCAAGGCGGGCATTGCACCACGGTGGCTAAGATACAAAACATCAACAAATTTTAAGACGATTTCATTACGTTTGAAATATTTTTTCAGAATTATCGAAAAAAAATTTTTTTTTTTCATGTAAAGATCACTTAACTCTAAGGACGGAACGACTTCGGTGAAAAGTAGTTCGACGTTTGCATAAAGAGAAAAACTTTATAAAACACTTTATACTAGTAATTTTGTTTCTGAATGCATAAGGTCAAAATGTTTTTGTATGCTTGTAAACAATAAAATAAAATCTCAGAATAATAAAATCTCAGGTTCAGAAATACAAACAACCTGGAGTTGGTTACAGTATATGTCAGTCACACTGTAGACCGATCTTTAAACTTGAATTTATCGGATTTGGAAATCTAGAAGTGCTTTAGTGTCCCCTTCCACCATCCTATGGAGGAGAGTGAAAATTGTGAGTGTTTAAATTCAGAAAAAACGAATTTTACAAAAACAAACCAAAAAATCTCTCCCTATGTTACTAAATTTGCTTCGTAGTACCAGTTGACTTGTTTAAAAAAATATTGCTTTTTTGATTAGCAAACATATAACACTTAGACTCACCGGTTACACTCCTACAGTCTTGTAGAATGTAGTGTATTTTCGCTCCATTAAAACACTTGTTATGAAATATAACCGAAGTTTGATTTAAACTTTCAATTAATAGCAAACAATATCTAGGATTAAGTTTCTATGGAGATATCAACAAGTATAAAAAGTTTTAATTATTTTATAAAAACAATTCTAATTTATATGGATATACGTTGTCGTTTTACTAAGATGGATTATTATGAAGAAAATTATGTTTTCCCAGCACTAAGCGATTGGTCATAAAACTTAAACGATGATTTTGTTCTACTACAGGTGTTTGTATCAATTTGTAGAGGATTTTGTTTAAGTAGTTTTAAGAATTAATGAAACATAACGTGAAATGCTATTCTTTGCAAGGATTTCCGCTTGGTTTAGCTAAACCAGTATTAATCAGTACTCCGGAACAAATTACCTAACTAATGAAAGAAATATTTATGTATGTATGTATTTTAAGTATCCCGAGTTTCCTATGTTGAAGCATTGCAAATAAATTGTTGTTCTCTTTACTATCTAACTAAGAGCAATTATTGTTGCAACCTTATGGTCGGTGCTTGTCCAAAAAGTTGCAACTGCTGCATCATTCTATGAGAAGAAGAAAAATTATTCGAATAATTTACTTGTAAAGTTTCCTTTTAGAAAATACACAAAGAATCCGGAGAATTCATTATGTTTTAAAATATATAAGTTTAGTTTTTTGTTTTTATTTTTACTAACAACAATGATGGGGGGGTGCTAAAGCTATAAGGCCAAAACATATAAGGGCCAAAACTGTCTACACGTTTATCAAGTACACACAAAAAAAAAAGTTTTTCTGATTCAATCACGAAATTAATTGATCCAATTAATTTTTTAATTGAAATGTGTTCAATCAAAAATGATAGTATCAATTTAAAAATTAATTGGTACTATTAATTTTTGCGATTGATTTTTGTTTCAATTAAAAGATTTGTTGATTCTATTAAATTTTTATTTGAATATTTTTTAAAACTCAATTAAAATTTTAATTGGAAAATTTTTCGTGACATTTTTTTCTGTGTATGGAGGCTATTCCAAGACATGGGCCGATACACACCGTATCCCGGGAAAAGAAATGTTTATGGAACAAATTACAAACGTTATACCCTGCGCCACACTGTGGAACAGGGTATTATAAGTTAGTGCATATGTTTGCAACACCCAGAAGGAGACGAGATAGACACATGGTGTCTTTGGCAAAAATGCTCATGGTGGGCTCCTGAGTCGATATAGCCATGTCCGTCTGTCCGTGAACACATTTTTGTAATCAAAGTCTAGGTCGCAGTTTTAGTCTAATCGACTTCAAATTTGGCACAAGTATGCGTTTTGGCTCAGAATAGAACCCTATTGATTTTGGAAGAAATCGGTTCAGATTTAGATATAGCTCCCATATATATAAATATATGTATATATATACATATATATATACATATATATATATATATATATATATATATATATATATATATATATATATATATATATATATATATATATATATATATATATATATATATATATATATATATATATATATATATATATATATATATATATATATATATATATATATATATATATATATATATATATATATATATATATATATATATATATATATATATATATATATATATATATATATGTATATATAATATATATATATATATAATATATATATATAATATATATATATATATATATATATATATATATATATATATATATATATATATATATATATATATATATATATATATATATATATATATATATATATATATCGTTCGTCCGATTTACACTCATATGACCACAGTGGCCAATGTATTACTTTTACTCCGATTTAATAGAAATTTTCCACAGAGCGTAGAATTTGCATTGTAGCTACAAACAAAAAAATTTCAGGAAAATTTTTCCAATTAAAATTTTAATTGAGTTTTAAAAAATATTTAATTAAAAATTTAATTGATTCAACAAATTTTTTAATTGAAACAAAAGTCAATCGCAAAAATAATAGTATCAATTAATTTTTAATTGGATCAATTAATTTTTTAATTGACCTTCAATTAATTTTTTAATTGATACTATCATTTCTGTGATTGAAGACATTTCAATTAAAAATTAATTGGATCAATTAATTTCGTGATTGAATCAGAAAAAAATTTTTTGTGTGTATGCGTGCCAAATTTGGTTGAAATCCGTTCAGATTTAGATATAGCTCCCATATATAGCTTTCGGCCGATTTACACTCATATGACCATAGAGGCCAATTTTTTGCTCCGATTTAGTTGAAATTTTGCACAGGGAGTATAATTAGCGTTGTAGCTATGCGTGCCAAATTTGGTTGAAATCGTTTCAGATTTAGATATATCTCCTATATATAACTTTCGCCCGATTTACACTCATATGACCACAGTGGCCAATTTTTAAATCCGATTTAGTTGAAATTTTGCACAGGGAGTAGAATTAGCATTGTAGCTATGCGTGCCAAATTTGGTTGAAATCGGTTCAGATTTATAGCTCCCATATATATGTTTTTCTGATTTCGACAAAAATGGTCAAAATACCAACATTTTCCGTGCAAAATCGCCACTGCTTAGCCGCAAAATTGTAAAAATGACTCTAATTTTCCTAAACTTCTAATACATATATATCGAGCGATAAATCATAAATAAACTTTTGCGAAGTTTCCTTAAAATTGCTTTAGATTTAAATGTTTCCCCTATTTTGTTACTAACATTGTGTTCCACCCTAGTGCATTAGCCGACTTAAATTTTTTTTCTGCCTCAATCACGAAATTAATTGATCCAATTAATTTTTTTAAGTTGAAATGTCTTCAATCACGAAAATGATGGTATCAATCACAGTTT
Source organism: Haematobia irritans (assembly GCF_050003625.1). Lineage (NCBI taxonomy): Eukaryota > Metazoa > Arthropoda > Insecta > Diptera > Muscidae > Haematobia > Haematobia irritans. The sequence continues at coordinate 169,616,356 of NC_134398.1, forward strand.
TAATTGAACATAAAAAAATCCGTGATTACAAAATTAATTGATTTTATTAGCAAATTGCAGTTTTTAATTAATTTTAATTAACCATTTATTTGATGTTGATTATGAGAATTTTGTCAAAAATCGGTCATATTTAGATATAGCTCCCATAAATAGTTTCGGCCCGATATAGGCTCATATTATCACGGAGCCCAAAGTTTAACTCTGAGTTTCTTGAAAATTTTCAGATAGAGTCGTATTTATATTCTACGTACATATGAGTGCCAAATTTGCGAAATATGGAAAAGAAATATCGCATTTAAGATCTGATTTAAGCGGGATTTTACCTACAATTGATTTGATATTTTGCACAGATAGGATAGCTTAAGTATAGTGGCAGCCCAGTATGTCAGACTCACTTAGGTTAGATTCATTCCATTGTGATACCACAGTGGTGAAAAAAATTGGGAGTTGTTTCACAAACATTTCTTTTACAGCGAATCCCAGAATCACCCATCAATTTTTCCCCCTTAATTTGTTTCCTCTTCCGATGCGTTCTTTTGAACAAGTCCACAACATTTCTTTTAAAACGCATGCCGGATCCCCCATCGATTTTTTTCCACTTCCGATGTAGTTTTTTTGGACAAATATTGGAAAGTACACAATTAGGCTATTTTAAGTGAAAATTTAAGTTAAATTAGATTAAAAGAGTAAAAATATAATAAACAAGTAAGAAAAGTCTTAAGTGGGGCGCGGCCGACTATATTATACCATTCACCACTATGTATACCAAAATTTTTGGTACCATATTATACCGTTCACCACTATGTATACCACTATGTATACCAACATTTTTGGTACCATATTAACTCCTTCAAATTTTTTGGACAACAATTTTTAGACTTCTACAAAATCTCTAGACTCAAAATTTAAATCTATTAATGGCCGGCAATGTTAGTAAAAATATTGGAAATATTTAAATATAAAGCCATTGCATAAAATTTCGCAAATCTGCATTTATGATTTATCGGCTAATACATACGAATTAGAGTTTCGACTTTGCAGTGGCGATTTTACAAGGTAAATGTGGGTATTTTGGCCATACTTGCCCAAATCGGAAGAACGTTGATTAAATCTGATCTGATTTTGACCAAATTTGGTACACATTGTTAAAATTTCAAAATGTTGGCCTGTGTGATCATATGAATCTAAATCGGGCGAAAGATATATATTGGAGTTATATCTAAATATGAATCGATTTTGACCAAATTTGGCATGCATAGCAAGAATGTTATTTTCACTCTTTGTGCAAAATTTCAAGTAAATCGGAATTTTGACCTATGGTGGTTATATGAGTGTAAATCGTACGAAAGATACGACTATATATGGGAGCTATATATAAATCTGAACCGATTTCAATCAAATTCGGTATGCGTATTTATAATCCCAGCAAAAAAATTTGGTAGTTCTTCCAAAGGCACAACTTTAAAAGCACTTCGGAAACATGCACTCCCAATGATGTTCTTTATTTCTACTCCTCAGGAAGTTCTTTTAATTCAATTTTTTATAACTTGGTTTTTTCATACTTTTAATGGGTAATTTTAACTTTTTTGTTTCAAATAGGTTAAAAACAGAGTAAGAATTCATAAAAAGGTACAAATCATTTAAATTTTGTCAAAAAAAAAATGTTAAATTCAATCTGAAAAAATTGTGATTTTTTGAAAATATTTGAGTTCAAACTTTTCTGACAAGCGTTAGAATCCATTAAAAATTATAAAAAATTATAAAAATTATTTATTTGACAAAATATCACAGAATTTTCTAATTTACATCCAAAACATTGAATTCGGATCACACCTAAAGAAGTGATGCAAATTCAGTGCAACGGCTGTTGAAATGGAGGACTTCCGTCCCATGACAAGCCCATGTTAAATTCATCGCTTCTGCGTCAATTTTGCACCACTTCCGGATCCAAAAAGAACATTTTCATTACTTTTTGGCGACGCTTTTTTTTGCTGGGATGTTAATACTTATAATGTTAATTCTAGTCCCTGTGCAAAATTTACGTAACTCGTAAACTATATGAATATAAATCGGGTGAAAGCTATATATGGGAAAATCAATCTTTGAGCCAAAATAGAACCCTATGCCAAATTTGGCGTTGATCGGACTTAAACTGCAAGCTGTACTTTGCAAACAAAAATACATGAACAGACAGACGGACGGGCAGAAAATTTCAATCAAACTTGGCATACATAGTAAGAATGGTAATTCTACTCTCTGTGCAAATTTTCATATAAATCGAAGTAAAACTATGGTCTCTTTGGTCATATACGTTCATGTCGGACGAAATTTTTGAGGCCTTCTTTCGCTATGTTGGAAACATGCCTGACCTGCATTTTATGCTATTCGTTTTTCCATATTTTTCGTTTTGTATGAAAGTTACTGGACTAATTCATCTTTTGCTGCAGAGAAAAGGCTCCAGGCAACAATGGAGTACATTGTACACTTTTTTACAATTAACCGATGACAGCCAGGGGAACTAAACTACATTTCATTTTGCACTTTGTGCTTTGTTTAGATTATAAGAGGCCAGATAAAACAGCTCAGCATGGGCATAGTTGCTAAGCACAAGAAGAATAGATGAAAATTATATTGGTATAGAGAGTTTTGTTTAACCTAATGTTGTGAAAATATTTGTAGTAACGGCTTGAAATTGAAGTTGTCATTAACACATTTTGAAATGACGTTGATAGAAGATGAAGAAAAACAGCTAAAAAAATTTTCCTAGAATAACGTACGCAAAAGTCAAATTTAAAGGGTTATTAGTTCAATCCTAGTTTCGACCGTTGGTTAGGCATTTCTAATGTGAGGTACCGTGCGGTCTCGGCTTGTGATTGAGTTAAACATGGGCAGCACTCTGTGAAAAGGCAGAAGTTCACAATTGACTGTACTGTCTAAGTGCGCCTAAAATAGCTTGCTGGCACTACACCTAACCTATATTTTCCAGCCTCTTCCCATATATTGAAACTAATGGGAATGATTCAAAAGCAAGGAAACTTTGTTCTCTATGAATTGAATCAAAGAGAGAGGTCGAAAGGACATTTTTCTCTTACGAACAGTTACTCTAAAGGGGAGCCATAGGTTAGGTTAGGTTAGGTTATGTGGCAGCCCGATGTATCAGGCTCACTTAGACTATTCAGTCCATTGTGATACCACAGTGGTGAACTTCTCTCTTATCACTGAGTGCTGCCCGATTCCATGTTAAACTCAATGACAAGGGACATCCTTTTTATAGCCGAGTCCGAACGGCGTTCCACATTCTAGTGAAACCACTTAGAGAAGCTTTGAAACCCTCAGAAATGTCACCAGCATTACTGAGGTGGGATAATCCACCGCTGAAAAACTTTTTGGTGTTCGGTCGTAGCAGGAATCGAACCCACGACCTTGTGTATGCAAGGCGGGCATGCTAACCATTGCACCACGGTGGCTCCCATAAGGGGAGCCATCGTGGTCAGGGTTGGCCTGTCACAAACTGTGACTTTTGCGACATACATTTGCGACGGTATAATACGTATGTGACTTTTGCGACGGTATAATACGTATGTCGCAAAAGTCGTAAACCTACTGTATAAAACCTAATTTTGAATAGAAGAAATCCTGAACATTTTTTAATTTAGTTTGACAGCATTCGTTGTGAGTTTCTGCAGAAATTTGTGAAAGTTTTCCCACGGTCAAGCCTATTTTCTTAGGTGGTATCGATATTCCCGTTGGTGAGTGTGCAAAATACCTTGGGGTTATATTGGACAGGAGACTGAACTTAAAGCTAAGTAAGGACGAGAAAATCCACTGTTACCCTGTACTCGTGCAAAAGCTAATAGGGAAAATGTGGGGACTGAAACCGAAAATTCTGAACATTCCTAAGAATTGAAACTTCTTCGCACATACAATCGTTTTGCATATCATCGAATTCGCTGCCTAGCTGACGCGACTAAAGTATTTTCAATTTGCGACTTTTGTTACTTTTTCTACATTTACGACGTTTATGTGACGTTTACAACTTTGCGACAGTTGTGCAATGGTTAGCATGCCTGCCTGCTTCGACCGAACACCAAAAAGTTTTTCAGCGGTGGATTATCCCACCTCAGTAATGCTGGTGACATTTCTGAGGGTTTCAAAGCTTCTCTAAGTGGTTTCACTGCAATGTGGAACGCCGTTCGGACTCGGCTATAAAAAGGAGGTCCCTTGTCATATAGCTTAACATGGAATCGGGTAGCACTCAGTGATAAGAGAGAAGTTCTCCAATGTGGTATCACAATGGACTGAATAGTCTAAGTGTGCCTGATATATCGGGCTGCCACTTCCTGGATAAAAAATCTCCGATCTGCTTGAAAAGCTCCAGAGAAAGTTGGAGAGGTCTCTAGAAAAAATGTCATACTTTCTTGTTTGTTTCGATGTTTGGCCGGGGAGGAGTACTTCTCTTTTTCCAGAAATTGATGAAAAATTGATGAAAAGTTTGCCGTTTTCTTAGATATTTCAGGGAAGTTTTAGAATGGTATCTCGAAAAAATCCCCCATTCTGGTTTTTATATATGTACGGTCCACTATTTAAAAAAATAAAGCACAATCTAAACTTCTTCGATTTACCTGAAATGCACAAAGAACGTGGGGGAGGTTATAAATAAAGTTTTTTGATATTTGACCATATAGGAGGATCTAGTCATGCCCTGATTTGTAAATGTTATCGGGTTGCCACCTAACCTAACCTACTCTAAAGGCAACAACGGTGATGAAAAGTGGATACCTACCCAGCAAAAAAAAAATTGGAAGTTCTTTTCAAGGCACAACTTTAAAAGAACTTCCAAAAATACTCTCCCAAAGATGTTTTTTATTTTAACTGCACAGGAAGTTCATTTGGGTCAATTTCTTATAACTCGCTTTTTTCATATTTTTAATGTGAATTTTATTTTTTGTGTTTCAAATAGGTTAAAAACAGATTAAGAATTAATAAAATGGTACAAATTATTTCAAGGTATCTTAAAACCTCCTAACACCGTCTTCTAAATTGTAAGTAAGTCCATACGTGGTATATCTTAAATCAAAAAAGATCGATCATACGTATATAATTCAGTTTGACAAAATTTTCTATAGAAATAAAATTTCGACAAAATTTTCTTTAGAAATAAAATTTTGTCAAAATTTTCTACAGAAATAAAATTTTAACAAAATTTTCTATAGAAATAACATTTTGACAGAATTTTCTACAGAAATAACATTTTGACAAAATTTTTTATAGAAATAACATTTTGATAAAATTTTCTATATATAATTATGGACCGATATGGACCAATTTTTGCCTGGTTATTAGAGACCATATACCAACACCATGTACCAAATTTCAGCAAGATCGGATAAAATTTGCTTCTCTTTGAGGCTCCGTAAGCCAAATCTTGGGATCGGTTTATATGGGGGCTATATATAATTATGGACCAATTTTTGCATGGTTGTTCGAGATCATATACCAACACTATGTACCAAATTTCACCAAGATCGGATGAAATTTGGACCGATATGGCCATCCAACCTACGTCAATAGCAACTACTTGTACCAAGTTTCAAGTCGATAGCTTGTTTCGTTCGGAAGTTAGCGTGATTTCAACAGACGGACGGACTTGCTTAGATCGACTCAGAATTTCACCACGACCCAGAATATATATACTTTATGGGGTCTAAGAGCAATATTTCGATGTGTTACAAACGGAATGATAAAGTTAATATACCCCCATCCTATGATGGAGGGTATAAAAATTATTTATTTGTCAAAATATCACAAAATTTTTTAATTTTATTTCTATAGAAAATTTTGTCAAACTTTTTTTTTTCTATAGAAAAATTTGCCAAAATTTTATTTCAATAGAAAATTTTTGTCAAAATTGTATGTCTATAGAAAAGTTTGTCAAAATGTTATTTCTATAGAAAATTTTGTAAAAATTTTACTTCTATAGAAAAATTTGTCAAAATGTTATTTCTATAGAAAATGTTGTCAAAATTTTATTCCTATAGAAAATTTTCTAAGAACTTTATTTCCATAGAAAATTTTCTCAAAATTTATTTCTGCAGAAAATTTTGTCAACATTTTATTTCTATAAAAAATTTTGTTAAAATGTTATTTCTATAGAAAATTTTCTAAAAAATTTGTTTCCATAGCAAATTTTCTAAAAATTTTATTCGCATAGAAAATTTTCTAAAAATTGTATTTTTGTAGAAAATTTTCTCAAAATTTTTTTTCTGTATAAATTTTTCTCAAAATGTTATTTCTATATCAAATTTTGTCAAAATGTTATTGCTATAGAAAATTTTGTCAAAATTACATTTCTATAGAACATGTTCTAAAAATTTTATTTCTATACAAAATTTTATCAAAATTTTATTTCTATAGAAAATTTTGTCAAAATATTATTTCTATAGAAAATTTTGTCAAAATATTATTTCTATATTTTATTTCTATAGAAAATTTTGTCAAAATTTTATTTCTATAGAAAATTTTGTCAAAATTTTATTTCTATAGAAATTTTGTCAAAATTTTATTTCTATAGAAAATTTTGTCAAAATATTATTTTATTAGATATAGATAAATTTAGTCACAATGTTATTTTTATAGAAATTTTGTCAAAATTTTATTTCTATAGAACATTTTCTAAAAATTTTATTGCCATAGAAAATTTTCTAAAATTTTTTTTCCATAGAAAATTTTCTTAAAAAAATTTTTATTATATTTCATGTTAGCCTGATACCGAAACAGGCAATTGACGTCCAAATGCATTATATCTAATTATATAATTATTTTTCGAGCTTTATGGACAGATATATATTAAGGAACATGGTTATTTTTTTTTTATCGAAAATCTTCCGCATTTTTAATTTATAAACCCAATAATAAACAATAAGAAAATCTGGTAAGCTGCGGGAAGCCAGATTTTGATTACTGGTAATGCGAATGGTATCGCATATGTGTACCCAATTTGTGCTTGGGTATTTGGAATACCCAGCAAAAACAAAATGTTGAAGTTGTTCTAAAGGCACAACTTTAAAGTCACTTCCAAAAATGTCCTCCCAACGATGTTCTTTATATTAACTACACAGAAAGTTCTTTAAAATTCAATGTTTATAACTTGTTATACCCTCCACCATAGGATGGGGGTATATTAACTTTGTCATTCCGTTTGTAACACATCGAAATATTGCTCTAAGACCCCATAAAGTATATATATTCTGGGTCGTGGTGAAATTCTGAGTCGATCTAAGCATGTCCGTCCGTCCGTCTGTCCGTCTGTCCGGCTGTCCGTCCGTCTGTGGAAATCACGCTAACTTCCGAACGAAACTAGCTATCGACTTGAAACTTGGCACAAGTAGTTGTTATTGATGTAGGTCGGATGGTATTGAAAATGGGCCATATCGGCCCACGTTTACGTATAGCCCCCATATAAACCGATCCCCAAATTTGGCTTGCGGAGCCTTCCGGAGCAGCAAAATTCATCCGATCCGGTTGAAATTTGGTACGTGGTCTAAGTATACGGTCTCTAATAACCATGCAAAAATTGGTCCATATCGGTCCATAATTATATATAGCTCCCATATAAACCGATCCCCAGATTTGACCTCCGGAGCCTCTTGGAGGAGCAAACTTCATCCTACCCGATTGAAATTTGGTACGTGGTGTTAGTATATGGTCTCTAACAACCATGCAAAAACTGGTCCATATCGGTCCATAATTATATATAGCTCCCATATAAACCGATCCCCAGATTTGACCTCCGGAGCCTCTTGGAGGGGCAAAATTCATCCGATCCGTTTGAAATTGGGTACCTGATGTTAGTATACGGTCTCTAACAAGCATGCAAAAATTGGTCCATATCGGTCCATAATTATATATAGCTCCCATATAAACCGATCCCCAGATTTGAACTCTGGAGCCTCTTGGATGAGCAAAATTCATCCGATCTAATTGAAATTTAGTACGTGGTGTTAGTATATGGTCTCTAACAACCATGCAAAAATTGGTCCATATCGGTCCATAATTATATATAGCTCCCATATAAACCGATCCCCAGATTTGATCTCCGGAGCCTCTTGGAGGAGCAAAAGTCATCCGATGCGGTTGAAATTTGGTACATTTCGTTAGTATATGGCCTCTAACAGCCATGTAAAAATTGTCAAATTTTATTACTATAGAAAGTTTTGTCAAAATTTCATTTCTATAGAAAGTTTTGTAAAAAGTTTATTTCTATAGCAATGTTTGTCAACATTTTATTTCCATAGAAAATTTTGTCAAAATTTTATTTCTATAGAAAATTTTGTAAAAAATTTATTTCTGTAGAAAATTTTGTCAACATTTTATTTCTATAGACAATTTTGTCAACATTTTATTTCTATAGAACATTTTGTCAACATTTTATTTCTATAGAAAATTTTGTCAACATTTTATTTCTATAGAAAATTTTGTCAAAATTTTATTGCTATAGAAAATTTTGTCAACATTTTACTTCCATAGAAAATTTTGTCAACATTTTATTTCTATAGAAAATTTTGTCAAGTTTTTATTTCTATAGAAAATTTTGTCAAAATTTTATTTCTATAGAAAATTTTGTCAAACTGAATTATATACGTGTTTAATCGGCCTTTTTTTGTTTAATATATACCCCTTATGGACTAACTTACAATTTAGGAGACAGTGTTAAAAAGTTTTACGATACCTTGCCATCGGCAAGTGTTATCGCAACCCAAGTAATTCGATTGTGGATGACAGCTGAATGCGTGGCATAAAAGTAGAAAAGAAATAAAAAGGCACTGGTTTAGAATTTGAACCAAAATATTTGGGCTTTATTTAATCAATTATTGTTCGTCAAACAATATTTACCTTCGTAGAAGCGAGAGAGTCTCAAAAGTGAATGACCAAAAAGCTTGGATGCCGAAAGGCGGGGGTTGATGACATTTGACGTTAGAAAATGTCCTCATTTTCGTACCGAAAGGCAGAAAAAGGCATAGACAAATCCTAACGGAGGGATTACACTTGAAAATGATTATATGATTTAACAAAAGCTAAGAAAACGGCATTTGAACTTAAACATTGCCGCCCGCCTTGCAACATCCAGCCATGTTGCAAAATTTAAAGTAATATTAATTATATGTTCAATTTAAATAATGAAAGTATACAGAATGTACATTTCAGTTAATAAAAAAGGAGCATTTTATTTTAGTTCAATTCTGTTTTTTCTTGTTATTGTTTCCAATTCATGATTCATTTTTTCAAAAACAAATTCATATTTACAAATGTGCTCGTCAAGCACGCGATCGTAAATGGACTCGTTAAGCCCGATCGATTTTTAAATTTCAAATAAATTTGACTCGGAAGAGCCGGGTGTCGAGGACTCGTAAAGTCAGAAGGCAGTGGAAGACTACCTTACACCCAAGTGTGATATGGTGTGGCGAAGCCACAAACAATTCTCCTGGAGGGACCCCAGAAGCCGTCGTCAACGGTTTTTTATTGGTTGCTGTTGCAACATTGTCGGCCAGAATGGCAGAATCAGTAGTCGTACTGATGGTATGTTCATCGGCAAGGGGTGCGATGCTAGAATTAATCTCCCGTTCCTCATCCAACATGGGGACGTCGTCCTCAGACTCTGGAAGTGTAGCAGTCATCTTTGCTATGTTTTCTATCTATGAAAATATAGAAAGATTTCGGAACGGAAAACCAAATTAACATAATGGTCAGGGTGACCAGAAACCGTAGGTCGCCTCACAACTTGTAGTCTGATCTATTGCGATTCGAACGCGGCCATCAAACCAAAGATTTTTCATGTAACAAAAACTAGGGAGGACGCGAGCATAACGCGACAGATAGACCTATGTTAACTCCCTAAAAGACAAGGATGTAATCCATTTGAACAAACTACGACCGTTAGTACCCGGATGAACATCGCGAAGACGACATAATTTCCACGTAGTGGGGAGTAATAGTTCTCGTCGAGAATGTCGTGGACAAATCAAAAGTAGCATGTAAAGTTACCGCTTTCGTAGAAAAGCAGACAGTTTTTTAAATATAACCGTGATAAATAGCGTACTATAGGACAAGATAGCTCAAACTCATGGCGTGTATTGCCCCTTGACCCAGGCGCATTACCCAAATTATGGTACCCCGTCAATACGTCGTCAACGTACATGCACTTCTGTAGGACTTGTACATAAAGAGGAAACCCATTCTCCGTGTCGTCAGCCAAATGCAAAAGTTGTCCAAGTCACTGTCTGTAACTAAAAGTTCCGGATAATATTTGCAGAGAATATCTTAACTGTATTCAATGCAGAAATGTCTAGGACGGGTCAACATATATATGGCGATACATCAGTGTGATATCGCAATTGTACACAAATTTATACAACTTCCACCTCAAAACGAGGAGAAACAAGTCTGATTGTTGAGTCGGACCGACGTGTAAAAATGTCATTCAAGGCAGTGAAAACCAATCGAAGTCAAATTGTCTTTTTATCGGTGGATGACCGGCGATAAGGCAGATAACAAATTTTCATTTGTAGGCGTAACCTAAACTGGCCTCATATGGTATAACTGTATATACCCGCGGACAAAGTCGTGGTGAATCGTCTTAATTCATGGTTTTCACAAGAGGGATGCCTAATTTCGAAGAAATTGTGTCAGCCAGGCCGTCCTTGGTTTCCGATTTGTCCGAAGAAATAAGTTTCAAGAGGAAGAGTATCTTCACTCAGAATACCGTCGGGATGTCGTTTTATAATTTTCCTCGCAAAACTTATCTAAATCAGATAAGAGAGGACGTCGGGGAAGCTCTTCTAGTTCCCAAAGTGCGGTGAAGTGTCTCGTGAAGACCATTTTCCTTGGAGAGGTCCACAGTAGTCGTGTAGACAGAAATATTCGAGGAAGGGATAGGACCCGTGACAACCCAGCCGAAGACTGTGTTTTGTGCTAGTAATGATCCCAAAATATTCCTTCGAGTACCGTGCAATAAAATTTTCGGATAAAGATCCGCGCCCAACAGAAGGTCAACAGGACGACAAACAAATAAATTGGGGTCAGCCAAACGTAGATTTGGCATGCTAGACACAATGTCACGATTTAGAGAAAAAGATGGCAGGTTGCCGGAAATGTTCGGAAGAACGTACGCTGTAGTCTCCAGTAGGAGCGACTCATCTAGTGGGGTACCAATGCAAAGTGAACAAAGTTCTCTCGACGTGATCGAAACACTTTGATTCACTCCAGAAATTGTAGCCGAAGTCGAAGACGTGCTCAGTCCAAGTCGGTTCCGCAATCCTTCCGTAATAAAGGATGATTCCGAAGCGGGATCCATTAAGGCCCTAGCAGGATACGTGATACCCTGGTGAACGATATTCACCATTGCAGTTCCTAGTAATACATTTCCAGTACGCGAAGTATGGAATACCTGTCTACTCGACGTCCCTGACACAATGCCAGTCGATGTAGAAGGCTGATCGGTATCCACTGATGCTACCCCGGTATCTCGTATAAGCGGTGCGGAAACGACCGGAGAAGTTATGGGATCATTTGATATATCCCTGTGCAGAAGAGTGTGGTGTCTTCTACCACATTTACCGCAATCATATGCGCTGGGGCAATTAGCTGCAATATGTCTGCGGGACAGACAATTCCTGCAGCACTGATGGCGCTTAATAATATTCATCCTCTCAAGAACTGAAAGATTATGAAACCTAGAACACGTTCTGAGGTGATGCTGTCGTCGACAGAGAACGCATAATCTGTCAGGAGAGGACTGGGAGGAACGAGGCGTACTTGTTGGGGAACGAGGTGCTTTCGCATTCGTGAAATGCGAACGAACTCTTTTGTTGGCCGGAGGCCTGGCGTCAATGCCGCGGATATCCCGAAGACATGTCAATGTCTGGATTCTTTCCGTGAGAAAGAAGTCCAAATCTGACCAAGAAGACAAAGCAGACTTGTCCTTAATACTCTGTTCCCAAAGTGTAACAGTACATTTCGGCAACCTCTGAAGGCATAAAAAGACGAGGATGGGATCCCAATCGTCAGTAGCCACATCGTAGATGGACATTGTCGAAATGCATGTCGAGATACCACGTTGTAGTTTCTTCAGTCCTGAACTGGTCTCAGACTCCAAGACCGGTAAATCGAATAATAATTTGAGTTGGTGGTTCACCAATAGGCGGGTATTATCATAAGTACCCCTTAGTGCCTTCCACGCAAGAGCGAAGCTTCTATGCGTGAGCGGAAATTTCGAAACAACCTCGCGAGCTTCACCACTGGTCTTCTTGAGCAAATGACATAATTTCTCAATTTCGCTAAGTCGGCTATTGTTAATATATACCGCTGTGAAGAAATCTCTAAATGTTGGCCAATTGAGAAAATCGCCGTCAAAAACATCTATATCACAAGGCGGTAGATTGAGACTATGGGAGGAACTATTGTCTCCCCTAGAACTAACGGAAGAACTGTGTGAGTCATCGGACCTATGAGAAACATTCAAAAGAGATGTTTGGTCCTCCAACCGAGGCGATTTAGCAGAATGCTTAGATGGTGCACGTAGTGCATCCAATTTACCTTGAATTGACTCCATGACATTCAAGTAACAATTATAAGCCACATCATATTTGCCGCCAGCAGCAGCGGCTGCCTCGGTGGCGTTGCTCTGTGTGGAAACAAAGTCAAGACATTCGTCGAATAAGCCCTTAACCTTTTCCCACAATGACTTAGCCTCGGAACCATGACATTCTAGTCTATAGGCGGTGAGATCATTGTCTCGCAAACTGTGAAACTTCGCTTCAAATCGGACTACTGCGTCAGTTGCTCTTGTGAAAGCAGTCAGTGGTGTAGTAGTCATTATGACCAAGTACTGTCAAACTTAAAGGGCGAAAAAATTGACACGTGATGTCCAAAACTCTCGAAAAGAGTATAAATCGATCCAAACGCTACTTCGATTTGTCGTCGAACAAATGAAAATGCAGTTTTTTTCCAGTGTATGCGAAATGTGTATCGTCAACTCACAATATTTTTCGCAGTGTACCGAAAGTACCACAAATGTGAACAAGGTAACGTAATTACCACAAAAACACAAAAAATGAGATCAGAAAATTTCTCACAGTGTACGGAGTACAACCAATTTTTTACAGTGTATCGTCGATACACCAATTTCCTTACAGTGTATTGGAAATACCAGCTAAAATTAGCTCTGTAAGGTAAATTATAAGTATTTCAACTTTTTGTAAAAATTGGCGAAAAATTTCTCCAAGTGTATGAAAACACGTAAAGTTTCTTCCAGTGTATCGTAAATACATGAAACCCTTTTTCGCGTGGCGAAATATATGCAAAATCTTTATTTGGAAAATATTACAATATTTTCCCAGTGTACCCTGTATTCCAAAAGATTTTTGCAAGTGTATCGTGAATACAAAAAATATTTTCAGTGTATCGTAGAATACAAAGAATAATTTTCGCGTGGCGAATTATTGGAAAAATTGAAAATTTTATATATTACGAGAGAGTTTCTCTCAGTGTATATATTATCCAAAATTTCTCCCAGTGTACGTAGATACACAAAATTTGTGCAAGTGTATCGTGAATATCACTTGCCAAATGGAAAAATTACAAGACAATGAAAAGTCGTGAACTTTAAATTGTAAAATGTCAACTTGACCGATTGTAGGGTGCACGGACTGTAAGATGCACACTACGAAACAGTAAGGTCCAACAACAACAATAATATAAAAAATAAAAAAGTTTCGTGGAAACTCAAATATGTCAGTATTACGATAATATAATATATATTAAATACTGTTATTTTATTGTTTATATCGACCGACCGTAGGGTACACTACCACGTAACACGAACGATAATAGTAAACGACCGATATCCGTAGGAATCAACAATAAATACTTTTCTCAATTGAACTTGCAAAAAATTATTTTTATAATTTCGCGCCGTAAGCGACCCACGCTAATAAACCAACGTGTATGCAGTTCGAACGTATGTTGGATGTAACACCTGTGTGCGTACGTGTGTATAGCAAGTTGAACGGCAACTGTATAACACTTTACTATTGATGCCTATTGGCAAACCAATGCTTACAACCAATGCAATTGTTTTTGTTTTTTCTATGCCGATCAAAAAACCAAAGAAAAAACACAACAATATGAATGTAATCAAATGGAGAAATACAGCGAAATTGAATTCAACTTTGACGTAGAATATTTGGACGAAAACAAAGTGGAATTAAACGCACTTTTCAACACTTTAATGAGAATGTAACCGGGTATTAAAGACCGACGGATAATTTATTTTTTTTTCCGTAGAGATTTAATGTACAACCGATATAAAATACGAGTTGTAAAGCGACCGTAGGCGAGTGTTTATTTCTGTTTTATTTATATTTACACCGAAGGATATGCTCACTTTTTAATTATCACTGAAAGTACATACCTTGGTTGTTGATAATAAAAATATTTGTGTAATAAATTGAAAATGCCTCGTAGAGGATGGTGATCGTCGATCGTTTGTTGTTGTTGTTGATTGGCGTAGCCTTTGCCTTCGAAGAAGAAATAAAAAGAGCGAATTAATTCTTTCCAATTAATATTCGGCTCGAATGGACCAATGAATGCGTGGCATAAAAGTAGAAAAGAAATAAAAAGGCACTGGTTTAGAATTTGAACCAAAATATTTGGGCTTTATTTAATCAATTATTGTTCGTCAAACAATATTTACCTTCGTAGAAGCGAGAGAGTCTCAAAAGTGAATGACCAAAAAGCTTGGATGCCGAAAGGCGGGGGTTGATGACATTTGACGTTAGAAAATGTCCTCATTTTCGTACCGAAAGGCAGAAAAAGGCATAGACAAATCCTAACGGAGGGATTACACTTGAAAATGATTATATGATTTAACAAAAGCTAAGAAAACGGCATTTGAACTTAAACAACAGCCTTTAGTAGAAGTTCCTACGCAATCCATGGTGGAGGGTACATAAGATTCGGCCTGGCCGAACTTACGGCCGTATATACTTGTTTTTTTTTCATACTTTTTATGAGTAATTTAAATTTTTTTTTTCAAATAGGTTAAAATCTGTAAACTAATTAATAACAATTTATATAAACAATTTATTTAAATTTTGTCAAAAAAAAGTGCTAAATCTCTTGTAAAAAAAAATTGAGAATTTTTGAAAATATTTGAGATAAAACGTTACAGACAAGCGTCAGAATGCGTTAAAAATCATAAAAAAATTATAAAAATTATTTATTTGGCAAAATATCACAAAATTTTTTAGTTCACATCCAAACCACTGAATTCGGATAACACCTTAAGACGTGATTCATATTCAATGCTACGACTGTTGAAATGATGAGCATCCGTCCTATGACAAGCCCATGTTAAATTCATCGCTTAAGCTTCAATCCAAGAAAACAGTTTCACTATGTTTGGGTATCGGATGGTACCCCCCACAAAATATGTTGCCGTACTCCTAAATTCCATTCGAAAAGTATTGATTTATCATAAGTAGATACCTCCTGAATAGAGGTAAAATTAGGCGACTATCATCAAGTCACAAATAGCAATTGACTAGCCAAACGGTTCAATTCTCACATAATAAACCACAAACATCAGATCTTCATTTCTTATGAGTATTTTTGTAACATCATTTTCACACCACTCTCGCCTTTATATTTGTTACCTTTATTTGTCCATTCTTGTATAGCTACTCTCTTCAATAATAGTAATGTTCAAATGTTTGCTACGCATTTCTTTTGCTTTGGACTCATCATTGTGTTGTTGTCGTTATTTGGTTGAGGCATATTCTATATATACAATGAATGTTGTTGTAGGTGTGAAGTATATTTTACAAAAATAAATAGTTTGCAGGTGTTGTTAATTGAAAAACTTTCCAACACTAATTAAAAGTTTTTTCCTCCAGCATATTTCTCTCTCTCATCATCTCATCTTTCTAAATAGTAGACCTTTTGAATGTATGTGTGTAAGTGTGTGCGCTTGAAGTGTCAGCATGAGAGCATGATATGGCTGAAAATGTTGAAACAACCTAGCGCTTATTTGTTTCAATGATAGTTTATGCATTATAACTGAAGCGTATGGAGAAATGCATGGAATATCTGATCAAAGATTTAAACGAGCATATAGCGGATTGAATTACAGAATCGGTCAAATGAGATTGACTGTGAGAGATAATTTTGCTCGCATAACATTGTGATACAATGTACAAGGGGAAAAAAACGAACATTGGTAGTCAAGCTGTTTTTATCACTTCTGAAAGGCTTTAGGATTGAGTGTTTGGAAGAGTGTTAGGGCAAATTTTTATGCTGAGTTCACAGAAAAAAAAAAATTATTTTTGTCTTCTTATTTAGGAATCTTATGACTTTTTCGGGATAACGTTTCTTAAAGTTTTTATGGTCGATCTGGTGATCATACATACAAAACCGACTATGTGCTTGGGCCACTTCTTTATTGGATGAAATTGTATTGAAAGTGGGATATATCGGACCATATTGCCTAAATATAAACCGATGGCAAGATTTGACTTCTTGAGCCTCATGGAAGAGCAAACATTATCCGATCGGGTTCAAACTTTATACATGGTGGTAGTACATGCCTCCTAATTTCCATTCAATTTTGCTTTAAACATCATGACTTGCCATAATATACATTTACATTTTTATACCCTGCGCCACACTGTGGAACAGGGTATTATAAGTTAGTGCATATGTTTGTAACACCCAGAAGGAGACGAGATAGACACATTGTGTCTTTGGCAATAATGCTCAGGGTGGGTCCCTAAGTCAATATAACCATGTCCGTCTGTCCGTCCGACACATGGTGTCTTTGGCAATAATGCTCAGGGTGGGTCCCTAAGTCGATTTAATCATGTCCGTCTGTCCGTCCGTCAGTCTGTCTGTGAACACATTTTTGTGATCAAAGTCTAGGTCGCAATTTAAGTCCAATCGCCTTCAAATTTGGCACATGTTCCTAATTTGGGTCAGAATAGAACCCTATTGATTTTGGAAGAAATCGGTTCAGATTTAGATATAGCTCCCATATATATCTTTCGCCCGGTATGCACTAATATCGACCCAGCAGCCAGAGTTTTATACCGATTTGCTTGAAATTTTGTACAAACATAACACTTAGTCGTATAGTCAAGTGTGCAAAATTTGATTGAAATCGGTTTAGATTCAGATATAGCTCCCATATATATCTTTCGCCCGATATGGACTTATATGGCCCCAGAAGCCAGATTTTTGGCCGAATTTGGTTGAAATTTTGCAGTAGGAGTACAATTAGTAGTATAGTAAAGTGTGCAAAATTTGATTGAAATCGGCGCAGATTTGGATATAGCTCCGATATATATAACCACAGTTTTGGCCCAATTTGGTTGAAATTTTGCACAGGGAGTAGATTTAGCATTGTAGCTATGCGTGCCAAATTTGATTGAAATCGATTCAGATTTATATATAGCTCCCATATATATCTTTCGCCCGATATGCACTTATATGGACCCAGAAGCCAGAGTTTTATCCCGATTAGCTTGAAATTTTGCACAAGGAGTACAATTGGTAGTATAGTCATGTGTGCCAAATTTGATTGAAATCGGTTCAGATTTAGATATAGCTTCCATATATATTTTTCGCCCGATATGGACTTATATGGCCCCAGAAGCCAGAGTTTTGGCCCAATTTGGTTGAAATTTTGCACTAGGAGTACAATTAGTAATATAGTCATGTGTGCCAAATTTGATTGAAATCGGTTCAGATTTAGATATAGCTCCCATATATATGTTTTTCTGATTTCGACAAAAATGGTCAAAATACCAACATTTTCCTTGTTAAATCGCCACTGCTTAGTCGAAAAGTTGTAAAAATGACTCTTATTTTCCTAAACTTCTAATACATATATATCGAGCGATAAATCATAAATAAACTTTTGCGAAGTTTCCTTAAAATTGCTTCAGATTTAAATGTTTCCCATATTTTTTACTAAAATTGTGTTCCACCCTAGTGAATTAGCCAACTTAAATATTGAGTCTATAGATTTTGTAAAAGTCTATCAAATTCTGTCTAAATCGAGTGATATTTAAATGTTTGTATTTGGGACAAACATTTATTTATAGTCCCCAACATATTTGACGGATGTGATATGGTATAGAAAATTTAGATCTACAAAGTGGTGCAGGGTATAATATAGTCGGCCCCGTCCGACTTTAGGCTTTCCTTACTTGTTCGATTTACGAAATGCGAGCCTATTTTATTTCACTCTCTATTGCTAATGACCGACGGAGCCATTTTAAATAGGAAAGACATTTCGTTTATGTTTAGATATAGATTTAGGCATATTATTACCTTAGTCAAATTTAAGTTTAAAAAGATAAACTTTGTTCTCATCTCGTTTGTGCCTCTTCGACAAAAAGCCATAATGAGGCTTATGTTCCGTGTTTTGTATTTTGTGCTTTCCAGGGCAGATAAACAAAATCAGGGGGAAAACTTATCGCATGTTAATCAACATTTAAAGTTTCACTCACTTTTAGCTGTCTAATGGCTTCTTTTCTTCTGTTGCTTTTTTTTCATGATTTTAGCTTTTGTTTTATGTTTTCCTTGTGGGCTTTTGCAAAAAAAGAGCTGTGTGTGGCGTTCATGCACAGTAGGGGGAATAGTTCATGATGTAGCATATAAGTAGTATATAACCGACCGTTCAGTTAATATGTATGGACCAATCTTCAATACTTTCAACCAAACTCAAAACAATTTTTTATTTTTTTTTTAAATTTGTAATTGGATTCAAAGATTTTGAACTTCACTTCACACTAGATAAGAGAATTCAAATTACCATACAGATCTCATTTATTGAATTTTAATTTTCTTTTTGTAATGTACAGGATGATTGATATGCATTGCAACGGATTTTCTAAACCTTTCGTCTGATATATTTTTTTATAGTTTACAAGCTTACAAAATCTTCTCGATCTATTGCATTCCGAAATGCAGATATTCCTGATGGAATTCTAGCGTGACAGTAGGTTAGGTGGCAGCCCGATGTATCAGGCTCACTTAGTCTATTCAGTCCATTGTGATACCACAGTGGTGAACTTCTCTTCGGAAGATTCATTAACTCTGTTAACGCTCCGTTGCATGATTTAATATTCGCATCGATAAACAATTTTTGGAATGTTACCAAAACTCTATTTACGTGAAAAGAATGAGAAAGACAAAAAAACTAACAGTAAATTGTTGAAAAGAATAGGGTCATATAGGAAAAAAAGTAACATATCATATATCCAATGTCATGCAACGAAGGGGTAATATAAAAATTATTTGTTTAAATTATTTTTATACCCTCCACCATAGGATGGCGGTATATTAACTTTGTCATTCCGTTTGTAACACATCGAAATATTGCTCTAAGACCCCATAAAGTATATATATTCTGGGTCGTGATGAAATCCGGAGTCGATCTGAGCATGTCCGTCCGTCCGTCCGTCTGTTGAAAACACGCTAACTTCCGAACGAAACAAGCTATCGACTTGAAACTTGGCACAAGTAGTTGTTATTGATGTAGGTCGGATGGTGTTGCAAATGGGCCATATCGGTCCACTTTTACGTATAGCCCCATATAAAAGGACCCCCAAATTTGGCTTGCAGACCCTCTAAGAGAAGCAAATTTCATCCGATCTGGCTGAAATTTGGTACATGGTGTTAGTATATGGTCTCTAACAAACATGCAAAAATTGGTCCGCATCGGTCCATAATTATATATAGCCCCCATATAAACCGATCCCCCGATTTGGCTTTCGGAGTCTCTAAGAGAAGCAAATTTCATCCGATCCGGCTGAAATTTGGTACATGTTGTTAGTATATGGTCTCTAACAACCATGCAGAAATTGGTCCACATCGGTCCATAATTATATATAGCCCCCATATAAACCGATCCCCAGATTTGGCTTGCGGAGCCTCTAAGAGAAGCAAATTTCATACGTTCCGGCTGAAATTTGGTACATGGTGTTAGTATATGGTCTCTAACAACCATGCAAAAATTGGTCCTCATCGGTCCATAATTATATATAGCCCCCATATAAACCGATCCCCCGATTTGGCTTTCGGAGCCTCTAAGAGAAGCAAATTTCATCCGATCCGGCTGAAATTCGGTACATGATGTTAGTATATGGTCTCTAACAACCATGCAAAAATTGGTCCACATCGGTCCATAATTATATATAGCCCCATATAAACCGATCCTCCGATTTGGCTTGCAGAGCCTCTAGAGAAGCAAATTTCATCCGATCAGGCTGAAATGGACTAACTCACAATTTACAATGAAAAAAATATTGTCGTGAGGTCAAAGATTTCATGTCTTTAAAATACGAATACAAATTTTGTTTAGCATAGAAGACGCATTTCTCTGAAATAAAGTTATTTTCCTTGTCCAAAAGTCAATAAACTTTTCAACGAAGTCGTATTGTCCTTATAATTAAGTGATTTGACTTAAAAATGGGTATCTTAACATGAAAGAAAAAATTTATAGGTTAAGGTCAACTTGACTTTAATAATTCAGAAAAATTCTTTAAATTTAATGAAATTGTCTTTAAATTTGTTGTCTTTTTGCATCTTGACTACAAAGCAAAAAATCGTTCAAATATAGGACATGTTTTTCAAAACTTTATTTTAAAGAAGTTTTTTACTTCAAACATAGCATAATTTCTACTGGAAGTCGAGTCTTAATTTGGAAAATAAAGTTGCCGTTAACTCGTTTTTAAAGGACTTTGATAGCATATGAAGAAAAAAAAGCTGAGAAAGCGAAAAATTAAAATTTGCTTCCTAGAAGCAAGTACACAAAACCTAAATTTAAAAGAGAATTGTGTCTTAAAAGTATCCTTACTTGTATTCTCCGCTTCTTTGGCTCGGAATCAATACCAAATTTTTTAAAGTAAAGACAAAATCTTTGGAACTGAGTATGCTTTTTTTTCAGTGTAGAAAACGAGTTTAAATACCACAACCCAAGTAATTCGATTGTGGATGACAGTCTTTCGTAGAAGTTTCTACGCAATCCATGGTGGAGGGTACATAAGATTCGGCCTGGCCGAACTTACGGCCGTTTATACTTGTTTTTTTTTTACTTATTATAAGGAACATTTGTCTTACATCAAAAACAGGCAAGTTTAACGGAGAGACGCAAATTTCAAAGATCCGTGACCTAAAACAAACATTTTAAGTAGTTGATATCTTGGTTCATTTAAAGATTATTTCTTTTACCCAAAACTGTTCTTTTCTTACTTTAAGAAAAATTTGCTCACACAGAAAAAAATTTCCGTTGTTAAACTAAAGCTAAATTAAACTTATTTTTATCGCAAAAAAAAATATTTGTTTGTAGTTAAATTTTATTATTTTTTTCGAAATTTTCCACAGCCCAATGAAAATTTCGTGTTTTTAAGTGAGTATAAAGTTCAATGACCGTACACATAAGTTCAATATGAACTAAAGCAAATACAAATTTGCGTACGATTCCCAAAAATACTAAGAATGAACTACTGTATGGTTAAAATCGCCATGATTTGGCGCCAATGATTTTCTTCTTTAATTTTAGTTAATTTCTTCTTCTATGAGAGGATGTAATTTCCAGAACTGCAATTAAAAAGTACAACGGGGCATTAAATTTTCCTGGTTTTAACAACGCTTTGTGGAAATCTCAAAATGTGGCGTAAAATTTAGTTCGATTTTCGTACGAGTTAGTTCATTCTTCCTATAAAACAGTTTACTTTTTTTCTGCGTACTTTAAAGTCGTACAACATTAACCCAGGGACACAACGATACAAAGATTATAGAGGAAAATTAAAGCTACTGATGTTTTCTTTTCTTGTAAAAATGCGCACTTTTTTGCATTTTGGCCGAAAAACAATTTTTTTAGGTTTACCTGGTGACATTGCTGGCTGTTTCAAAGCTTCTCTAAGTGGTTTCACTGCAATGTGGAACGCCGTTCGGACTCGGCTATAAAAAGGAGGTCCCTTGCCATTGAGCTTAACATAGAATCGGGCATATTGGAATCGTTTTTATTTTAAATCTAAAGATTCAAAATTTCAGTTAATCTAAGGACGATTTCTTTAAATCAAAAATGTGTTTCTTTACTTTAAGAAAAATTTGCTTTAGCCAATTTTGCACAGGGAGTAGAATTAACATCGTAGCTATGCATATTAAATTTTGTTGAAATCGGTTCAGAGTTAGATGAACTTCTATATATATATGTTTTTCGAAATTGGTTCAGATTTAAATGTTTCCCATAGTTTTTATACCCTGAGCCACACTGTGGAACAGGGTATTATAAGTTAGTGCATGTGTTTGTAACATCCAGAAGGAGACGAGATAGACACATGGTGTCTTTGGCAATAATGCTCGGGGTGGTTCCCTGAGTCGATATATCCATGTCCGTCTGTCTGTGAACACATTTTTGTGATCAAAGTCTAGGTCGCAGTTTAAGTCCAATCGACTTCAAATTTGGCACATGTTCCTATTTTGGGTCAGAATAGAACCCTATTGATTTTGGAAGAAATCGGTTCAGATTTAGATATAGCTCCCATATATATCTTTCGGCCGATATGCACTTGTATGGATCCAGAAGCCAGAGTTTTATCCCGATTTGCTTGAAATTTTCCAGGAGGAGCAAAATTTGTAGTATAGTCGAGTATGCAAAATTTGATTGAAATCGGTTCCGATTTAGATATAGCTCCCATATATATTTTTTCCCCGATATGGGAAATATATTTTTTCCCAGAAGCCAGAGTTTAGGCCCAATTTGGTTGAAATTTTGCACATAGAGTACAATTAGTAGCGTAGTCAAGTGTGCTAAATTTTATTGAAATCGATTCGGATTTAGATATAGCTCCCATATATATCTTTCGCCCGATATTGACTAATATGGTCCTAGAAGCCAGAGTTTTGGCCCAATTTGGTTGAAATTTTGCACTAGAAGTACAATTAGTAGTGTAGTCATGTGTGCCAAATTTGGTTGAAATCGGTTCATATTTAGATATAGCTCCTATATATATCTTTCGGCCGATATGGACTAATATGGTCCTAGAAGCCACAGGTTTACCCCAATTTGATTGAAATTTTGCACTAGGAGTACAACTAGTAGTGTAGTCAAGTGTGCCAAATTTGATTGAAATCGGTTCAGATTTAGATATAGCTCCCATATATAGCTTTCATCTGATTTACACTCATATGACCACAGAGGCAAATTTTTTGCTCCGATTTAGTTGAAATTTTGCACAGGGAGTATAATTAGCATTGTAGCTATGCGTGCCAATTTTGGTTGAAATCGGTTCAGATTTAGATATAGCTCCCATATATATCTTTCGCCCGATATGGACTAATATGGTCCTAGAAGCCAGAGGTTTGGCCCAATTTGATTGAAATTTTGCACTAGGAGTACAACTAGTAGTGTAGTCAAGTGTGCCAAATGTGATTGAAATCGGTTCAGATTTAGATATAGCTCCCATATATATGTTTTTCTGATTTCGACAGAAATGGTCAAAATAGGAACATTTCCCTTTTAAAATCGCCTCTGCTTAGTCGAAAAGTTGTAAAAATTACTCTAATTTTCCTCTACTTCTAATACATATATATCGAGCGATAAATCATAAATAAACTTTTGCGAAGTTTCCTTAAAATTGCTTCAGATTTAAATGTTTCCCATATTTTTTCACTTACATTGTTTTCCACCCTAGTGCATTAGCCAACTTAAATTTTGAATCTATAGATTTTGTAAAAGTCTATCAAATTCTGTCCAGATCGAGTGATATCTAAATGTATGTATTGGGGACAAACCTCTATATATTCAGCACCCAATACATTTGACGGGTGTGATATGATATCGAAAATTTAGATCTACAAAGTGGTGCAGGGTATAATAAAGTCGGCCCCGCCCGACTTTACTTTCCTTACTTGTTTTTACTTACATTGTGTTCCACCCCGGGCATTATCCGACCAGATCCAGATCGAGTCAGATTTAAATGTATGTTTTTGGGACAATAACCTTTATATATAGCACCCAACACATTTGATATGGTATCGAAAATGTGGATCTACATAGTGGTGTACGAGTAGGGTAAACTATAGTCGGCCCTTCCGACTTTAGACTTTCTTTATTTGTTTTTAAGTTCTTTATTTTAAATAAATTTTTTACTAACTACCGTGTCATAAAATGTATCTTTCTCTTAAATTTGTTTATATTATATCAATATGTTTTTAGTGTATACTTCCACCAAAACTTCTCCCACTGTATGTCATTAGGAACACGTTAGCATACATTGTGACTGTATGCCTGGCTAGTATATGCGTAGCTCCTGCTCGCTCGGTGGCCATATGACAGTGTAAATGCGTTTGCTTCATTTAAAGGCAAAAAAAGCAAAAAAGTGCCGCCAGCGTAATTTTCCATCATTTGAACACGAGCCCACCATTGAGGATTATTAAAGGTCTTATTTTATGTTCGCTCCTTTGCTCCTTAATATTGCCATTACTACCAACCTCTATGGGACAAATGATGAATGTTAGAAACAAAGGAAATCAGTGGTGGAGTAGGAAATGCCATGTTTTGTCTATTGGAGGTTTGTTTTTTTTGCGTTGTGTTCCCGCCTCACCCTCCCCCAAAATACCACTCATAGTAGCAGGTCAACTTTTTCTCTCAGGGTCTCTGTGGGGGTAAATGGGAGTATTATTTGCTTTTCTGCTCTCCTTAGGAATGAGGTGATTGTTTGCAATTGTTTTTGTGATTTTTTTTTTTCAGAATATTGTGTCAGTTTGTCAGCTGCTTCGTTTGTTGTTTACTCAGTGATTGGTAATTGTGTTAGATTGTTATTTATATATGTCAAAGAAGTAGAATAAATTAAGAAATTTTGATTCTGAGGCCTTATCGAGAAAAATATTTTTACTAGATAGTGATATCAAAAATTTATTTCATATAAAATGCTAGAAATTAACAAGTAAATATATACGGCCGTAAGTTCGGCCATGTACACTCCACCATGGATTGCATAGAAACTTGTACTAAATACTGTCATCTACAATCGAAGTATTTGGGTTGCGGTAACACCAGAGATGGTCTGTATCAAACTTTTTTAGGTTTGCGACTGTCGCAAAGTTGTAAACGTCGTAAACGTCACATACATGTCGTAAATGTAGAAAAAGTAACAAAAGTCGCAAACTCAAAATACTTTAGTCGCGTCAGCTAGGCAGCAAATCCGATGATATCCAAGACGATGGTATGTGCGAAGAGAAGGTTTTAGTCCCCACATTTTCCCTATTACCTTTTGCACGAGTACAGGGTAACCGTGGATTTTCTCGTCCTTTGTTAGCTTTAAGTTCAGTCTCCTGTCCAAGGTATTTTGCACACCCACCAACGGGAATTTCGATATCACCTATGAAAATAGGCTTGACCGTGGGAAAATTTTCACAAATTTCTGCAGAAACTCCCAGCGAATGTTGTCAAACTAAATTAAAACATGTTCAGGATTTCTTCTAGTCAAAATTAGGTTTCCTACAGTAGGTTTACGACTTTTGCGACATACGTATTATACCGTCGCAAATGTATGTCGCTAAAGTCACAGTTTGTGACAGGCCAACCCTGGGTAACACTTGCCGAGGGCAAGGTATTTTAAAACTTCTTAACACCGTCTTCTCAATTGTAAGTTAGTCCATACGAGGTATATATTAAACAAAAATAAAAAAGGCCGATTAAATACACACAAAAAAATTTTCTCTGATTCAATCACCAAATTAATTGATCCAATTAATTTTTTAATTGAAATGTCTTCAATCACGAAAATGATAGTATCAATCACAGTTTTAATTGGGCATAGAAAAAATTCTTGATTAAAAAATTAATTGATTTTTTCAACAAAATTCAATTAATTTTTTAATTGATTCAATTAAAAATTTAATTGATGTTGGTTGCAAAACGCAATTAATTTATTAATTAAAAAAGGTAACTATTTTTAATTACTTAGTTAGATTGGCTTAGAGTTTTTATTTGGATTGTTTGAAATACATTTTTAATTAAAAAAGTAAAAAAATAATCAGCACTTTTTTAACTGAATTAGTCTTCCGAATTTGATTAAAAAGTTAATTGTATCAATTAATTTTTTAATTAAACATTTTAAAAATTTCAATCATTGACTTAATTAATTTAATGTTTCTATCATGATTAAAAAGTTAATTGTATCAATTAATTTATTAATTGAAAAAATTTTCAACTTCAATTAACTTTTTAAT
Organism: Haematobia irritans; assembly: GCF_050003625.1. Lineage (NCBI taxonomy): Eukaryota > Metazoa > Arthropoda > Insecta > Diptera > Muscidae > Haematobia > Haematobia irritans. The sequence continues at coordinate 169,642,654 of NC_134398.1, forward strand.
TGGAAATATTTTGGTGATATTTTTTTCTGTGTACGTATATAATTCAGTTTGACAAATTTTTTTATAGAACTAAAATTTTGACAACATTTTCTATAGAAATAAAATTTTAACAAAATTTTCTATAGAAATAACATTTTGGCAAAATTTTCTATAGAAATAAAATCTTTACAAAATTTTGTATAGTAATAAAATTTTGACAAAATTTTCTATAGCACTAAAATTTAGAAAAATTTTCTATAGAAATGAAATGTTGTCAAAATTTTGTATAGCAATAACATTTTGACAAAATTTTCTATAGTATTAAAATTTTGACAAAATTTTCTGTAGTAATAAAATTTTGACAAAATTTTCTATAGAAATAAAATTTTGGTAGATTATTTTTGGGGATCGGCTATATATAACTATAGACCGATAAGGACCAATTTTGGCATAGTTGTTAGCGGCCATATACTAGCGCAATGTACCAAATTTCACCACGTACCAAATTTCAACCGGATCGGATGAATTTTGCTCCTCCAAGAGCTCCGGAGCTAAAATCTGGCGATCGGTTTAAATGGGGGCTACATATAATTATGGACCGATATAGACCAATTTTTGCGTAGTTGCTAGAGACCATATACTAACACCACGTACCAAATTTCAACCGAATCGGATGAATTTTGCTCATCCATGAGGCTCCGGAGGTCAAATCTGGGGATCGGTTTATATGGGGGCTACATATAATTATGGACCGATATGGACCAATTCTTGCATGGTTGTTAGAGACCATATACTAACTCCACGTACCAAATTTCAACTGAATGGGATGAATTTGCTCATCCATGAGGCTCCGGAGGTCAAATCTGGGGATCGGTTTATATAGGTCTATATATAATTATGGACCGATATGGACCAATTTTTGCATGGTTGTTATCGACCATATACTAACACCACATACCAAACTTCGAGCGAATCGGATGAATTTTGCTCCTCCAAGAGGCTCTGCAAGCCAAATCTGGGGGTCGGTTTATATGGGGCTATATATAATTATGGGCCGATGTGGATTTTTGCATGGTTGTTTGAGACCATATACTAACACCATGTACCAAATTTCAGCCGGATCGGATGAAATTTGCTTCTCTTAGAGGCTCCGCAAGCCAAATCTGGGGATAGGTTTATACACGCAAAAAAATAATTATTTCCTCCCAAACGAAATTTTAGACAAACAAAGTTCGTTTCTCATTTGCTTTTCGCTGTAAGGAAGTGTATTTGGAAGAAAAGTATATACTTTTTGTGATAAACGTTTATTCTTTTCCAGGATGTAAAAACAATTTCATAAAGACTAGCTCAAAAAACATTATTTTCTTGCTAATTGCATTGTCCCTCACATCTTTCTCACATCCACGAGGATTTTTAGTTCTTAACACCTTTTCCTGTAATACCAACAATGTAGAAGACATTATACGATTTTATAAATTTTTTTTTTACCTTTCGCCTGGACGGAGAATCGAACCGCGGACCATGCACATTGTAAGCCAACACACTAACCACTGAGCTATGTACCTGTTATGGTCATCAATAGATAAATATCCATATAAGTTATATTTATATAGCATAGCTTGCGGCGCCCACGAACCGAATAAACAAAGTTTATTTAACAGAAACAAACATTTAGTTTGGCACCGTGGAGCAGTGGTAGCTACGTCCGACTCTCATGCCAAGGGTCGTGGGTTCGATCCCTGCTTCGGCCAAAGTTTTTTTTTGCTTTTGTTTTTTTTTTTTTTACATATATTCCAGATATATTCGGAAGATTCCGAAAAAATGTTCAACATTCCATTGTACTATATTAAATTTTGAACTGTAAAATGTGTCTTATTAAAGACCTAAAGTCAGAAAAGAACAGTGTTTGATATAAACGAAATGGACTGTGTTGTTATTTCAAAAATAACTTTTTTTATTGAAAAAATAAAAATTTTGTAACAAACGAATTTTTTTGGTGATAAAAGTTTAAAATTTTCGAAGCAATTCAAAAAACTCTAACAAAAGAAAAACGTTTTCGGTACACGTTTTCCAAACGTTTTTTTTCTTTGCGTGTATGGGGGCCACATATAAATATGGACTGATATGGACCAATTTTTGCGTAGTTGCTAGAGACAATATACTAATACCATGTACCAAATTTCAGCCGGATCGGATGAAATTTACTTCTCTTAGAGGCCCCGCAAGCCAAATCCAGGGATCGGTTTATATGGGGGCTATATATAATTATTAACCGATGTGTATCAATTTTTGCATGATTATTAGCGACCATATACTAACACCATGTACCAAATTTCAGGCGGATCGGATGAAATTTGCTTCTCTTAGAGGCTTCGCAATCCAAATCTGGGGATCGGTTTATATGGGGTCTATATATAATTATGGACCGATATGGACCAATTTTTGTATGGTTGTTAGAGACCATATACTAACACCATGTCCTTCAAGAGGCTCCGCACGCCAAATCTGATTGTCGGTTTATATGTTGGCTATACGTAAAAATGGTCCGATATGGCTCATTTGCAATACCATCCGACCTACATCAATAGCAACTACTTGTGCCAAGTTTCAAGTCGATAGCTTGTTTCGTTCGGAAGTTTGCGTGATTTCAACAGACGGACGGACGGACATGCTTACATCGACTCAGAATTTCACCACGACCCAGAATATATATGCTTTACGGGTCTTCTGTCCCGTTTTTTGGAATGACAAAGTTAATATACGCCCATCCTATGATGGAGGGTATAAAAATAGAGGGAGATACGTGGAGAGAGAATTTAGTTAAAACCAAACAAATAGAATATAAAATTGGCAAAGAAATATTGTTTGCAGTGTAGCTGCTTGTAGTGAGCTGACCAACGATTTTGTATTTTCTATGATGGAGGCCTTCTAACAGTTTTTTCTGTCCCACTTTTTGACTCTGATAATTTGTCTCTAAGTTTGTTTGTTTGTATGCGATAAAAGTTATTGTAAATATACCAAAGCATATTTTCCTGTTTGTTTACCTAACCTTTGTTTCAAATAGCAATACGGAAATTAGGCTCTAATGTTGAACAATCTCTTGGCTCACAAGGGCAAGTGTGTTCATAAGTGCTTGACATGAAACAATGGGTGTTTATATATGCATACATATATTGACAAATAGAACGCCTGTAATTAAATTATGCATGGAGTATGTCAAGAACTTTGACCTAAAAGAAAATATATTTTTCTGAAATAGAATATATAGCGTTCGACTCAAAATCACATCCTAAATAAATCTAGTTCGTGGTGTCTGTCTGTCTAGGTGATTGCCGTTCGCAAGATACAAATCGAAATTCTTTATCGATTTCAAATGAAACGCCGCACAGTGCTTTGAAAACGGCAAAAAATATGTGTTCCGATTATTATTATAATTTCTGTTTTTAATGGTCTCTAATACTATACTTCGAATACAAAAATAAATGTCTATATATTTGACTAGAACTGTTTTTAAAAAAATATTTGAATTATAAACATTTTTTGGTCGAAAGTGGGATTAAATTACGTGTATAGTGTTAAAAACGATTGATCTGATAAAATAAAATTTTGAGAAAAAATTCCATAGAAATAAAATTTTGAGAAAAATTTTTATAGAAATAATATTCTGAAAAAAAAATTCTATAGAAATACAATTTTGACAAAATTTTCTACAGGAATAAAGTTTTGACAAAAATTTCTATAGAAATATTTTTTTGGTAGATTTGTGGTAATTTGTGGTAATCTTCAAATTTTGTTAATTTTTTTTTTTTTTTTGCACGAGTGGTAACTGTTGTTACCACACATTGTTAAAGGTCAAGCCTTGCCGGCTTCTAATTTCCTCCTCTAGAGCCACCACAATGTAAAAATTATTACAATTTGTGTTGAGTGAAATGTCCCTACATTGTGGCCCTACGTCCCTACAAGACGCTAAATATTAGAAAAACGCTACATGTATGGAATTTCCCCTACTTCTAGCAACACTGGCTGTAGTTGATATTGCACCTACGGAGTTAGTATGTCACTAATATTTAGCTCATTATTAAAAAAGAGAAAATCGCTCAATTAGTGTGGGAAATAAATCCAAATTTGTAAAAATCGAGCAATATTCTTATGTAAGTGCTACAAGTACGTACAAATACGATCGGCTAGTTCATCAAAATTTGAAATTTGAGTACATTGGTTAATAAATAAGAGTACTATGGCCAAATTTGGGAAAACCGAGCGATGCATATATATGGAAGCTATATCTAAATCTGAACCAATTTGTATAATATTTTGTGGGTTTGATTAATGTGCAAGATTTGAGTAAGATCAGTTAAGAAATGAGGCCTGTATGGTCAAACATAAGGTTATTAGGGGCGAATTTTTGAAAATCGGGCGTTACATATATGGGAGCTATATCTACATCTGAGCCGATTTCGATGAAATTTTTCACATAACATAACGTTAGTACTATGGAGGACTGGATCTAGCCAACTTTGAGTAAGATCGGTTAATAAATAAGGGTTCTATGTCCAAATTTGGGAAAGTCGGGCTATACATATATATGGGAGCTTTATCTAAATCTGAACCGATTTCCATGATTTTTTGCACATATAGGTAGTGCCATAGAAGATTACATTTAGCTAATTTTGAACAAAATCGGTTGATAAGTAAGGGCTTTATGGCCAAATTTAGAAAAATCGGGCGGTACATATATATGGGAGCTATAGCTAAATCTGAACCGATTTCGATGATTTTCGGCACATATAGTTAGTGCTATAGAAGATTATATTTAGCCAACTTTGAGTAAGATCGGTTGATAAATAAGGGTTTTGCGGCCAAATTTGGGAAAATCGGGCGATACATATATATGAGAGCTATATCTAAATCTGAACCGATTTGGATAAAATTTTGCAGACTTCAAGGGCGATGAAAAAGATTATTTTTTGCCAAATTTGGTGACGATCCGTTTGTAAAAAAGCGCAACGTAACCCCATTTGTCGAAATCGGGCGATACATATATATGGGAGCTATATCTAAATTTGATCCGATTTCTTCCAAATACAATAGCGTTCGTCCTTGTGCCCAAAAACTCGCTGTACCAAATTTCATTAAAATCGGTTAATAATTGCGACCGGAATCCTGTGAACAACAAATAACATACATGGACGGACGGACGGATGGACGGACACCAAGCGCTAGATGGACTCAGGAGGTGATTCTGAGTCGATCGGTATATATTTTATGGGATCTAAAATCAATTTTTCTAGTTGGCACATTTTTTGAGAGATCAAACTTATTATACCCTGACTACTATGGTTTAGGGTATAAATAAATAAATTTGGGCAAATAAAAATTTTGTCATTTTTTTTTTTAAGTTTTTTGGTATTTTTCTACCCAAAAAGGATAACTTACAAAGGACTCCAAAGAAAATTATATGTTTCAAGTTTGTTCTCATACAATTCTTTGGATTGATTATAGTGCATATTATTGAACAACAAAATTGTGCTATATTTGTTCAGAAATATATTTATTTTTGGAGTATATGTTATTATTGGTAAAAACTCCTCATTTGTAATAGCAAAGGGATTTTGAATGAAGGAATTTTTGTCATATATAACGTTTTATGCTAATTTTATTAGGTTTTTGTGTTCGATTTTAGTTTTTGCTGTTGTAATTATCATACACAAAAATAAAATTCTACAAAAGTTCGCATCACGGTGGGTTTGATTTTTATATCCTGCGCCACACTGTGGGACAGTGGAGAGAATATCTGTCATCAAACTCCCGTGGAATTTCAAAGGAAACTACAATAATTTTTAATTCATGGTGGTGGATATTTAAGATTCGGCCCGACCGAACTTACTGCTGTATATACTAGTTTTTACTAAAATTTTGTTCCGCCCCAGGGGATTAGCCGACTGAAATTTTAAGTATATAGTTTTTTAGAAGTCCAAAAAATTTCGCCCAGATTGAGTCAGATTTAAATGTATCTATATGGGAACAAAAATCTTTAGATATAGCACCCAACACATTTGACGGATTTGATATGGTATCGAAAATGTGGATCTACAAAGTGGTGTGTAGGCCCCGCCCGACTATTGACTTACTTTACTTTTGTTATTAATTATTTATGAAGGATTTTTTTACATTTAAAATATGTTTTCCTGCATTAAATTTTAAAGTTATTTATATTTTAAATATACCCTTAGTGTAATAATTCCTCAATTCTTTGGCTCGGAACCAATACGAAAATAATTAATAATTAAATCTTTGAAAATGGGTAATCATTTCTACAGTGTATATCTGTTTGCTGAGGTTTTCAAAAAATATGTGAAATAAAATTAGGAGTAGCTCTCTAGAATCTCCTTGGCACCAACAGGGGTTTCAAAGAAAGGAGTGGAGATCGCGCCAGGAATAATATCTCAGGGAATAGTTATTATGGACAAGGAAACAGTAGAAGTGGTTTAGGGCCGAACCTTAAATTAAAGCTGAGTTTATCGAAAAGTGAACCCTCCAGTGCACTTAAGCCAATTGAGGTATATTGTAGTTCATAAAAATTGTGATTTAAAAAAATTGTTCAGAATTTCTTAAAAAATTCAGATTTTACCACAAATGCAGTTTTGCAGTTTTGAACTCTAATTTTTTCTTAAAGCTACAAAATTTCTCTTAATTAATTATATATAAACAATTTTCTTGAATTTGTCAAGAAATATTTACTTATTTTTGTGACATCGTTTGTGATACAGTTTAGTTTTTTTTTCTAAAATTAATATACATTTTCTTTCCTGGTGGGTTCACTTTTATTGTTTGAGTGTAATCTCTTTTGTATGGCAAAAGATTTTGTGCTCCTGCTGTCTCGCTGGAATAAGTTTTTTATTGTATACCCAATAAGATTCTTAAATAATCTTTGACATCTTACGTGTTATTTTGGTTGCTGTTTTGTTGTTTTTCAAGTTGACATCTTGGCATTTTCTATAGACATTTCTCATCGATTTCAATGGTGTATAAAGTTGAATATTTGTAAGGCATCCTGTCAGCAAGCAATTGTGATTTTACTTTGAAGGATAATATGGTCTTAGTGCGCTCCATTTTTTCACCCCATTTTAACAATGTTTCTATTAATATCTAGGAAAAGCAAAATAACATTCTACAAAAGCAATCTATTTTTTTTATTTCCTTAAAAATAGACCTTTTGCTTTTTTCGTTTAATGGGAGAATATCCTTGCCAAAAAAAAAAATATTTTTTTTCTTCGCTTTTTTTGGAGTAATGGAAATAATGACTGAGGAAAGTGTTAACGAAACAATAAACTTTGGAATAATTTTATTTGATTATGTGTATGTTTGCGACATTTTTGAAATTTCTTAGTAAGACCAAGGTATATTAAGGAAGGTATTTCAGGATTACTAAAACAAGTATACACGGACTTAAGTTCAGCCGGGCCTTAAATACCCACCACCATGAATCAAATAATAATAATTGTTTCCTTTGAAAACTCTGTGTCGGGTTATTTGAACATACAGTGCGACACATAAGTATTGACACAACACCCTAAACCACACAGTTGTCAGGATATCTGCGAAAAAATATGCCTACCAGAAATATTGATTTTAAGTTCCATAAAATATATGCCGATCAACTCAGGAACATCTCCTGAGCCGGTTTAGCCCTTGGTATCCGTCCGCCTGACAATGTATTCATTGTTCGCAGTATTCAGACCACACTAAAAAATACTTGGATCCAAAGATTTTGACCTTCCTTAAAGTTTTTGGTATTGATTCCGAGCCAAAGACGCGGCTTCTTTAAAATAAAGACATTTTGTAGCGACTTATTTGGCCTTAAATCTAGGATTAATGTAATTAAAATTAGGATTCAGATCTCATTTAACAAATTTTCTTTTTCTTTTCGCGGTATATTAATATAGTTATTCACGTCCAAAAAAATGCCAGCTTAAAAATAAAAATTATAACGGATACATCAAAGTAAAAAATGTTTTCCTAATTCCAAAAAAACCTTTAAACCAAAGATGCTAAACCCTCAAAATAAGTCTTAGCCTATATTTGAAGGATTTTAGTCTTAAATCTCACGATTCAATGTTGCAGTTAATTTAAGGACGATTTCTTAAAAAAAATGTGTTTCTTTACTTTAAGGAAATTTACTTTATTTCAAAGACATGCGACTTTCTCGGAGGGATGCAAATTTACAAAATTTTTGTCCTAAATTTAACGGAACAATTTTTGAAACTAAGATTATAAACTTTATTTTAATTCAAATTTCATTATTATAAACAAATTTGTCCTTAATATATTGTAAATTACACATCCTCAAAATTAGGTTGCGTAAACTTTAATATTACGTAAATATTTTTTTCAGTGCACTATTATTAACCGATTTTCATGAAATTATGCGGAATATAGGTACAAATAAAACAAAAAACTTAGTCCATTCATTGTCTAGATTGCTTGATGCTTATATCAAACAAAATGCTGATGCTGATATCCCAAAAAGTACAAAATGAACCAAAAAACTAATTTAGAACTACCTTTGCCAATACATTTCTTCCCCAAAAAATGTGCCTTTTTTAAATTTTTTATAATTTAATTATTGAATCGTACGAATCGATAGGGCTATTGCACGGTACGTAGGGAGCCAGAATTGAAATATGGGGGTCGCTTATATGGGGACTATATACAATTATTCTTGATTGATGATATTGATGGACCAATTGTTGTGTGATTGGGGATCAATTTATCTGAGGGCTATATATAACTATATAGATATGGACCTAGTTAGGCATGGTTGTTAACGGTCATATAAATACTAGCACAATGTACCAAATTTCAACTGACTCGGATGAAATTTGCTCCTCCAAGAGGCTCCAAAACCAAATCTCGGGATCGGTTTATATGGGGGCTATATATGATTATGGACTGATATGGACCACTTTTGGCATGGTTGTTAAATATCATATACTACCACCACGTACAAAATTTGAACCAGATCGGATGAATTTTGCTTTTCCAAAAGGCACCGGAGGTCAAATCTGGGGATCGGTTTATATGGGTGCTATATATTATTATGGGCTGATATGAACTAATCCTGCATGGTTGTTGGATACCATATACTAACATCACGTACCAAATTTCAACCGAATCGGATGAATTTTGCTCTTCCAAGGGGTTCCGGAGGTCAAATCTGGGAATCGGTTTATATGGGGGCTATATATAATTATGGACCGATTTCGACCAATTTTTGCATGGAAGTTTGAGGCCATATATTAACAGCACGTACCAAATTTCAACTGAATCAGATGAATTTTGGTCTTCCAAGAGGCTCCGGAGGTCAAATCTGGTGATCGGTTTATATGGGGGCTATATATAATTATGGACCGATGTGGACCAATTTTTTCATGGTTGTTAGAGACCATATACTAACACCATGTACCAAATTTCAGCCGGATCGGATGAAACTTGCTTCTCTTAGAGGCCTCGCAAGCCAAATCGGGGGATCAGTTTATATGGGGGCTATACGTAAAAGTCGACCGATATGGCCCATTTGCAATACCATCCGACCTACATCAATAACACCTACTTGTGCCAAGTTTTAAGTCGATAGCTTGTTTCGTTCGGAAGTTAGCGTGATTTCAACAGACGGACGGACGGACATGCTCATATCGACTCAGAATTTCACCACGACACAGAATATATATACTTTATGGGGTCTTAGAGCAATATTTCGATGTGTTACAAACGGAATGACAAAGTTAATATACCCCCCATCCTATGGTGGAGGGTATAAAAAGATCTAGATCCTTAATTAAAATATTTTATTATTTAAAATAGCTTCATATAACTTTTAAAATGTAGTTTTTTAAACAAAATTGTTTGGTGTGTCAATACTTATGTGCGTCATTGTATATAGAATTTCCTTATATACCAACACATGGAAATCTTGAGATATGGGGGCTATACCAAAACATGAACTGATCCACACCATATTCGTTACACCTATTTACGGGTTTAAAATACCTCTACATTTTGAACTTTAGACAAATTGGATAAAAATTGCCGTGTCCACGGATGTCAAATCGGGAGATCGGCCTATATGGGGGTTTAACCAAACCAAGGACCCATACACAACATATTCGGCAAACTAATTTATGGATTCAAACTACCTCTATATTTTGAAATTCCGGCAAATCGGAAAAAAAAACACGGATGTCAAATCGGGAAATCGGGCTACATCCAAATGTTGACCGAATCACATCATATTCGCCACACCTCTTTACGAACCCAAACTACCGCAAAATATTGAATTTCTGGTATATTCGATCAAAATTGCGGCGTCTAGAAGTCCAAGAAATCAAATCGGGAGATCAGTCTATCTGGGGGTATATCAAAATTTGGACCGATACACACCTTATTCGACGTACAACTTACACCTTATTCAACGTACTAATGGGTAAAACCAAAAGACCTCTAAATATCAGGCAAATCGGATAAAAATGGAGTGTCTAGACGCCCAAGGCCAAAAATCAAGGGGGGTCGGTTTGTATGGGACTATATCATAATCCGGACCGATATAGCCCATCTTCGAACTTGACCTGCGTGCTGACAAAAGTCGAGTATATGCCATATGAATATTGTAAAAGTAAAATCTGTGAGGTTTGGTTAATAGGGTCTGGGGGCTAATAATTATGAACCGATAAGGACCAATTCACTGTACTGACATCACGTACCACTTGACATAACGTACCAAATGACAAACCGATCGGAGGAAGTTTACTCCTCCAAGAGTTTCCGAAATTCTAATATGGCAGCGGGTTTATATGGCGCTATACCTAAAAATGGCCGCTTGGCAATACTATCCGACATACTTCAATAACAACTACTTGTGCCAAGTTTCAAGTGAATAGCTTGTTTCGTTCGGAAGTCAGCGTGATTTAAACGGACGGAAGGACTTCGCTATATTGAGTCGTGGTGAAAACCACTACTCAAGGGGTTTTTGGCCATATCACCTAAACGAAGCGTTTTAGAGCCTTCGTTAATTTGTGACCACCCCAAAAAATTGAAAATTCCATCCAAATACCACCCCCACCCCTCCAAAAAAAAATCAAATTTTTTTATAAAAAAAAACTTTTTTGGTCATATTCTGTAATGTACAGGACCACGGAGGATCTCGATGCAAGTTCTAATAATTTATAAACATCCTTCCGTCTATGCTGAGTTAGGACTGCGGGAGCCTTTTTCTAGCTAACTTCAGTCGGGTGGGGGGTTCTCGTCCTGCTCATCATAGACTAAGTTCCCATTACAATAATTAATTTTTATAGACTCCCTATTTTTTTAAGCTGCTCTGAAACTAAATGGACCAATATGATTACAGAAAATAAAAACAAACACCCGCTTTAATCAAGAGAAAATTAATTTAAAAAGAATAACACTAAAAATGGTATTTTCCGAAAGCCAATATTATATATATCTCTCAGGTGACATCGAGAGACAAGCCTCATAACCCTCGCCTTCCTATGTTCTAGTGGCTTAATTTCATTACCTAGAACCCCAATTCTAAAGCTTTTATTACATTTTTATTGATTTACATTCCAATAAGAAAACATGAAAATTTTAGTTTAGCAATCCATTATAATTATCGAATTTTATTCAAAACATTTTTAAATAGAATTTTTAGAAATCGTGCAATATAGATATAATAGCTAATATAGAATAATTTTAAGTAGATAAGTTTTAATTAGTGAAATTTAACATTATACCTTGATATAAAACATATTATGGCCTAGTAATTTTGTTTAGTATGCATTTATGAAGGAATCATCAAAAACCATAACTCTAGTATTTAAGTTTTTCAATATGAATTCAAGTTGATAAATATAAAAAAAAATTAAAAAAAATACGTTCTGATTATATACCAGAAACAATAGAAATATATATTTATACAAACGAAAGATATTGATTTTACAAAATTAATTTATGATTCGGGACACCCCTATAAACCCTTATCTTTGTGCATTTGATTTTGTTATTTTTTTGTTTCATTTCATAACAAAGCAATTATCAGGTGATAGAAATATTTACTATGAGTTTGTGCTTATGCCAGAGAGCCGTATAGGGTATAACACTTATGATGATCAACAGTACTCATGAATGAATATTCTTGTTAATGCTTGTGACGTCATTGCTGTGGGAGCTCAGCTCCAGACATGAAGAAGAAGACTCAGCAATAGTATAACATTTATGAATGATTGTTTTGTTTTGTTTTTTTTTTACGCACAGGTGTCTGGTAATAGTCACAATCTCATATTAAAGATTTCTACACTCACGCAAAAACCTCAATGCAAGAAAATATAATATCACAAAATATATTATAAATTTTTATAAAACTCACCAGCATATCGATCCGTAGAAGGCCTTCGCAGGTAACGATGCTGTAGATGCTGTTTATGGGATAAAAATTGGATTATACTTTCTTGCAAATATTTTTAAATCTGCAATTCCATTCAGCAATAGCACAATAAAAATGTTATGGTCGAATCCCAATTTTTTAACTTAGAGTTTAGATGTCAAAAATACAGGCTTATCTCCTTGAATTCATAGCACGATATCGATCTTGACGTAATTGATGAATTTAAACGAAAAAGATGATGTAGCTGGTCTTAAAACATATGTAAAACAATGATGACTCTAGGGTGAGGCTGGAATGGATGTCTGGAGGTTTCTTTACATTATGCCGATCACGATGAAATTGATCATTTTAAGTAGAAATGATGAGATGACTTGGTTTAATTCAAATGATGACTATAAGGTTAAACCCAGAGATAGATTCCATTACATTATACGATTACAATTTTGGTTGAAGTTGATTGAAATAATGAGATGACTCGTAGTTACTTGTAGACTTTATGATAAAACTGTGAAGTGTAGTCTGTCGAACTAGGGACTTGCCTTAATTCAGAAATAACATGCTGATGGCTTTATGTAAAAATTATGAAACTGGGATGGATCCATAATGAAATTGATGATTTTAAGTTAAAATCATGAGATGATTCGACCTAATTCAGATGGTGATGAATAGGTGAAATGTGAATGGCTTTTAGTCAGCCAGCCCAGGGACTTGCTGTAATTTCCCACTGGCCTTGTGTAGAAATTTATGGTTCCTCTTATTACTTCATTTCTACCATTTCGCCATAGAAATAAATTTCAGGAAAATAGTGTTCGGAGTACGCTCTCCCTATGGAAATGTTTTTGGTTGCGTATATTACTTAATGTAAGTGGGGAGGCGCGGAACCCTTGACAATGATATAACTATTCGTGGACACAACTCGTTCTCGAATGGGAAAAGCTTATTTTCTCTTGATGCTGGGATCCCATTAAATTTGGTCAATGAATATATTAATTTCCAACTGGATGAGTCGAAAGCTGACTCCACGTGATGAAGTCAGATTGGAGTAGGCAACAAATTTGCATAAACCTGAATGAAATTGGAGTTTTATTACGCTGCCGAAATTATTAATTCGTCGAACCTACCTCGTTTTGCGACTAAATATGTTTTCTGATTGAAAATATAATTTATATGAAATATAAATTTCATTAAAAATTCCACTGATGTTTGTCGATTTTTCTAGTAAATTAAAAATTAATTTCTTGTGACTTTGATCCGAACACCTTACTGGATAAAATGGAAAGGAAGTTCTTGAAAATTTTGCAAGCCTTGTGGGGTTCGATTGCTGACATGCAAGTGGCTAAAGAAAAACGTCAAAAGGTGTGATCGAACAATCACTGTAAGTACGATTACCGTCCCAAAAGTTGCCATTGAAAAATCGCGATTAAATTCAGGGTTGCCACAACATAAATTGAAATTCATAGATACCATCACTTTAAGAGATTCATTCACTAAAATTTGTTTTATCAGGTTAGTGAATAACATATTCACTAAATGTTAAAAATTTGGTTTATTCACAAAAATATTCTTTGACTAATTATTTAATATTTCTGTTCCAACTTTCTGTGTAACAAACGTATGAACAGTCAAGTAAAATATGAAACAAAACTATGATGTGTAAAGTGATCTGAGTCTGAGACAAGCGCCTGATAGTAATATGAGAGAGTTCTACTACTCTTTGAGAAGACAAAAAAAAAATGAAATAAGTGAGGATTTGAGAAAAAATTGATTTATAACAAAGAGTCATTTAGGCAGCGTAGACAGCACAATTACCAAAAAAAAATGAGAATATTGAATTCAAGTTTTTGTTTGTGATCCTGCACTGTTAGAAAAATATGTTTTTCATATGTTCCGATATAAACAAAATGTGTTTCGGGCACAATTTTTAAACACAATATATTTAAGTGCAAACATGTAATGTTCCTAAACTAACACAAAATGTTTGGGACACATATGTTAATATGTTAGAATATATTATGTTTGGGGCATGAATGTTTCATAAAAATAATATGCGTGAATGTAAACATATATAAATTTACAAATTTCGAGTAAACATATATATGTTGTGATACTTTATTCAGAGACCGACAGAGAGAGAGAGAGAGTTAGTATAGAGAAAGAAATAGAGATGGAAACCGGGAGGGTTGAATAAAAAGATATCAACATAACACAGCGAGAGAATGAAATGAGAGCAATTTCTGTGAAACCGCTTGTATGTTGTTTCGGAAAACTGTTTTATAATATGGCCAAAAATTTGGTATGCTTAAGTCTAAATATTATTTAATTTGAATAGTAGATTGAGTATTCGGAATAAAGAGAATAGACATTCGGAACCAAGAAAATAGACATTTGAAAAAAACAACATATTTGTATTACAGAAAAAGATGCGAAGAACTCAAAAATTTCGTGGAAGTTAAAAATATGTGAGGGAATGAACACAATCTTCTTTGGGGAATTATTCCAAGCATATAATATTTTTGGACTCAAAATGCTTCCAAACATATAATATGCTCACATAAAACAAACATATTAATGTTTCGGCGGTATCCAATAATATATGTGCTTCCTGCAAAATATGTTTGGAACATATGTTAGAGAAGCGATTTTTTTTGAGGGTGTGGTATAACAAATAAAAGTGTTCTTTCGACCTTCTATATTTTTTTTTCTTTGGCAAACAAATTCTTGGTTTCATCCCCTTTTCGTCTTTCTTTCCTTTATGAGGCATATCAGAAATTTTTGTGTCTACGCGGTACTAGTCGACAAAGACGTCCACTACAAAAACAGATTATTTGATAGATTTTCATAGGCAAATAACCTGGAAAACGGACGTCTATAATTTGATATCCTTTCCATGGAAAATACCCACTATTTTCCCAGTCATATCCTCCAATACATAATAGCTATTGCCCAATTTCTCACGAATTCTAGCCTTAATAAATACCGGTGATAATTTTGCATTAAAGCCTTTTTCAAAATTACTTTGTGCAAAATTACGCCTATATACTTCCTGGCCAATTTTATAATTTTGTGGTCGAGCCCTGAGATTATATTGGCATTGATTCCTATCGTAAGCCTCTCTAATACGCTTTCGTAAACTATTTCTGAGAAGCTGTAGCTGATCATCTCTGCATAAATCAGTAGTCGGTTCGTTAAGCAAATTTAATTTCTTCAAAAGTTCATAAGACGAAGCATGCGTGATCATATCAAATCCATATAAAGCATGATATGGTGAGCAGTTTATGGATTGATGGTATGAATTGCGAAGAGCACAACTGATCGCGCTGAGATTTTGATCCCATTGTCTATGGTCGTTTTTCAGAAAGGCTCTAATTCCAGCAATTATCGATCGGTTTACTCTCTCCGAGGCGTTAGCCTGCGGGGAGTAAAAAGCCGTGTACATATGGTTAATGCCATATTTGGTGAAAAAAGCGTTTAGTTCATTGGCTTTGAACTGGCTGCCGTTATCTGAAACGATTGTTTCAGGTACACCATATGTATGGAATATCTGCGTCTGTAGAAAGTCCATTATAGCCGTCGAAGTAAATTTTTTGAGTGGACAAAGCCAATGAAATTTACTAAGATGGTCAAGTACAATCAAAATACCAATAAAGCCTGATTTGCTCCTTGGATAAGGACCAAGCAAATCAATATAAAGGCGTTGAAAAGGCCGTACGGAAGGTATGTGCTTACCCATAGGAGGTCTCATAATAATGTTTGGGTTTTTAGTGGTTTTACACACATCGCAATTCTGCACATACTCCCTAACGTCCTTAACCATTCCTGGCCAGTAAAAGTTTCTGCGCAACAGTTCTAAAGTTTTGAATGTACCTCCATGAGCTGTGACAGCAGTATCATGGGCCCTATAAATGGTATCATTTCGAAGACCATGTGGAATCCATAGTTTCCATGAGCGCTGTTCCTGGTCGTCATTACCAGAATAATGTTCTGTGCGAAAATACACATATTTATCAATGACCTTAACATCTGGAAATTTCGCTTCATTTTCCACAACCCTGCTACGCAAATCCACATAATCTTCTGCATCGAAAAATTTAGAATTCAGGTCAACTTCTGCCTCCACAATTTCTAC
Source organism: Haematobia irritans (assembly GCF_050003625.1). Taxonomy (NCBI): domain Eukaryota; kingdom Metazoa; phylum Arthropoda; class Insecta; order Diptera; family Muscidae; genus Haematobia; species Haematobia irritans. The sequence goes on from NC_134398.1 coordinate 169,659,198, forward strand.
ACTTCTACAACTTCATCGAATGGTATCCTTGACAAAGCATCAGGGACCACATTCTCTCTACCCTTTCTATGGCTGATCGTGAATTTATATGGCTGAAGCTTAAACACCCAGCGGGCCAAACGTTTAAATCGGGCTGCCGCATCAGCCATAGAAGGCTAGAGTGGTCAGTGATAACTTCAAAATCTTGAAGTTCTAAATAACAACGAAACCTTTTGATTGCTTCCAGAGCAGCTAAACACTCGCGTTCGGTAACGCTGTAGTTACGTTGCGCGGTGTTTAGCTTCTTGCTCATGAAAGCAATCGGCTTCTCGTTACCCTCGTCATCTTTCTGCACAAGTACGGCTCCAATTCCGTAATCACTTGCATCGCAGTGAAGATAGAACTTCTTGGCAAAATCCGGGTTTGACAATACAGGCGTAGAAGTTAATAACCCCTTGAGTCTCTCGAACGCAATCTGAGCTTCTGAGGTCCACTGGAATTTTTTCTTACTTTTCAACACTTCAGTTATTGCAAAAGTTTCTGAGGCAAAATTTGGTACAAATCGACGGTACCAACCGGTTAACCCCAAAAAACCTCGCACCTGCTTCAAATTACGGGGGGCAGGCCAGTTCAGAATGGCAGAAACTTTTTCGGGGTCGGTAGTAATACCACCATTACCAATCACATACCCCAAATAGTTCACTGTCCTTACACAAAATTTGCTTTTCGAAATATTTAAGGTAAGATTGGCTTTCCTAAATTGGGATGATATCCTTACCAATACTTCAAGATGTGAGGGAAAGTCTTCAGACACGATGACGAGATCATCCAGATAGCCAAAAACGCAATGGCGTAAGTCCGGTGGGATAATCTCATCCATTAGCCTGCACATTGTCTGTGGGGCATTACAGAGCCCGAAAGGCATTACCACAAATTGATACAATGGCCTTCCAGGCACTGTAAATGCCGTCAATGCTTTCGACTTTTCGTCCAGGCTAATCTGCCAGAAGGCATCCTTGAGATCCAATTTGGATATCAAGTTTGCCTTCGGCAATCGTGCGAAGATTCCCTCAATATTTGGTAATGGATATGCATCCTTTTTCGTAACCGAATTTAATTTTCGAGCATCTAAGCACAATCTTACTTTATTCGGTTTTACTACCAATCTCATTGGAGAACTCCAAGGAGAATTGGAAGGTTCAATGACTCCAAGTTCTAACATTCTGTCTATTTCCCCAAACATTAATTTTTCAACCGCAGGGGAAACTGGGTAAAATCTCTGCTTTATAGGTAGAGCATCGCCAACATCAATGGTGTGCTTAATGAGGCTAGTTCTACCCAGTCCCTGGGTTTCGAAATTAGGAAATAATTCAATTACAGATGCCAATTGTCTATTTTGTTGGTCAGTCAGACGAAATCGTTCTTCCTGCGCTAGATTAGATTCCATCTGGCGATCTTGATCTAGAGAGGATAACTCAGAAAAATCACAAGGTGTTTTGTTCGTAAATAGCAAATCAACAGATCCAGTAATATCTGGAAAAAGTCCAAATGTGCGGCAAAAATCTACCCCTAGGATAACCCTTTGGGCGATAGATGGCACAATGAAAAACCTTACACTACCGCTCTTGGATTTAAATGATACAATGACATCAAGCCAGCCGAGTACATTTTGCACATTACCATCTGCTGTTCGCACCTGCGATTTACATTTAGAAAAATTTGGGTATTTATGAAAATTGTGGCTTGCCAATCCTGCACCGATGCAGCTAACATTAGCACCAGTGTCTAACAGACCATATTCATCGAATTCCAAAAATGAAATTTTCGCGTAAAAGCGCATATCTTTCGGATTAGAGAAAATTGCAGAAATTAAAAATTTCTTACACAATTTTCTTCGATTAAAAAACATCCTCATTCGTGTGGTTGATCGTTTAGGTCGCTTTTGGACATAATTGGAAACAGATGAAATATTAAAAATTTCGTTACGTTTCTTAACATACATTTCATACCGTTTATGGTATGGTAACTTCGGACAAAGTATTCGAGAATTATCAATTAAATCAGGTATTTCATACTGTGATATCCGCTTTAGGATCGATATTTGTTTTCGTGGCATATCAGGATTCGTATCCGGTTTATTCAAGTCATGGCTGTTAGGAATGTCATTATCAGAAATTAAATATTTGTCACATTGGGAATCAGAATTCAAAGCGGGATTCTCTATTGGATTTAATCCTTTGGAGAACCCAGGGTTCGAAAGTTTTTTGTCGTGTTTGAGTTTCGGGTTTTACAATCAACACAATTGGGTTTAAAAATCCCTTTTGCACCACACCCATAACAAAATATGGTTCTTTCGGCCAAACAATCTTGCCAGTAGTGCCCCACTGTGTTGCAATTCCAACATTTAGAATTCTGTCCAACCTTATTCAAGGCATCGACATTAGGCATTAAATCTAATGTCTCATCAATCTCTTCATCTATACCTATCTCCGCAACCTGTCTACGTTGCATTTGACTCGATGGGTGACTGCGTGTCACCAAATTTCGTCGTACATACTCGTCATTAAGAAAATTCTCACGAGTTTGTACCAACTGACGCAGATGAGAAATCGAATTTATCTCAACATACAATAAATCTTGACGAACTTCTGGACGGAGATTTCTAGGAAGAATTTCCAAAAGTTCATTTTCTGGAATAGGCGTTGGTAATCGATCCATAATGGATGAAATAGATTCGAAAAACGAGTCAAACGTTTCGTTTGGCTTTTGTTTTCTATTACGGATCTCTTCTCTCAAATCGAAAGAAGTTTTACATTCCTTATATTGACCCCTAATAGCCTGTGAGAAATCATTCCACGATATGGAGGGCGTCTGTTTGTGATACCGCCAGTACCATTCTTTCGCTTTTCCAGTCAATAGGGTATTCAAATTCCTAATTATGACGGAAAAGTCGCCTCCAAAATTATCATTAGTCAGTGACTTAATCCTATAAAGGAACTCCTCAACGTTTAATCCAGAGGACGATCCATCGAACTTAATGTTCCAACTTTGGATTATAGATGTCACTTTATCAGATGGCATTCCATTCACACTTGACCCAGAAAATACATTTGGAGACATATTTACCAAACGCTCACTATTTGATATGTGTTCCTGGAAACCACCATTAACATTGATACCATCATTCGACACATTTGCATGATTTCGATTTGACAAATTTTGTCCCTGGGGTAAAATATTCATTCCCCGTAACAATCGGGCTAAATTTGATTCAATCATGCGGTTTATTTCACCGTAATCGATTGAAATGGGAGCCGGTGGATTGCTTAATCCAGGGCCAGGAGAATTGATATGGTCCTGATTTGTGTTATTAACATTTCGATTCGGTGTCACTGGTACTCCAGTACCTTGGTCCACGTAGCCGTATTGAGGTTCTTGAAATAAATTACGAGTAGCATTACGGGTATTATAATGCTTAGACATAGCACCCCTTGGTTTACCCCTTTTATTTCCTTTCGCTGTAGGAACTGATTTGGACGATATCACGTGACTCCTCAACTCACTGAGTTGACAAGGTCTCTTACAGACGGGACATTCCGAAGAATTTGATAAATAATCCTCGATACATCGTCTATGAAATGGGTGAGAACAATCATTGATTATAAGACAATCTTGTCCCTCACTCATTACCTCATTACAAACATGACAAACTGAAGGTTCTATCACCAAAGGTGCTAAAGCTGATGCTTTGTCACCTTGGCTATCCAAGTTTGGATTAGCTCCCGGAGGAGGTGTGTGATGCATTTCAGCCAAAAAAAATTACTAATGATCAATTAACGAAAAATATTTTCCCTAAACAATAAAAAAAAATAAATCTCCGAAAAATTTCCAGCTCAATATCGAAACCAATTTGCAAAAATTAGAATGTTGCAATGAAAATTACGGAAAAATTGTTTTGACAAGGCCAGAAAATATTTACTGATTGAATATAAAAATATCATAAAGTTATGTTTTCTTATTTGGAATGCATATCAATGTAAATGGAATAAAATTGGCTCTCTATCGATAAGTACAGGATAATACTAATGGTCTATGGGACACTTTTATATTTTTCTAAGATACAAGTCTACCGAACAAACCAGCAAAGAGAAAATTCTATACTTAAACTCTCCTACAAAACATTGGTCGTCAAAATGCTGTCAGCAGTTTTGCCGAAATCCTAATAGATTCATAGCTACTGATATCTAAGTTCAAGATAAAAACTAATCCCAAGAGAAAAAAAAATAAAAGTGTACAAAAAAATAAAGAATATCTCACATTTGCTCATACCAATCTACGAAAATGTTAACAGCAGATAAGCGGTTAGCTCTTTCGATCGTTCAAAATGCTAATTATCCAGAAAATCTCTGAAAACTATTCATAAAATGGAAATTGCAAAAATTAAGACATTCAAATTTGACTAAAATTAACTCTAAAAGAAAAAGTTATTAAATAAAAAATAGAGCCAGGGGACAGCGTCCCTCGGGCCCCACACGGTTGGGCGCCAAATTATGTAATGTACAGGACCACGGAGGATCTCGATGCAAGTTCTAATAATTTATAAACATCCTTCCGTCTATGCTGAGTTAGGACTGCGGGAGCCTTTTTCTAGCTAACTTCAGTCGGGTGGGGGGTTCTCGTCCTGCTCATCATAGACTAAGTTCCCATTACAATAATTAATTTTTATAGACTCCCTATTTTTTTAAGCTGCTCTGAAACTAAATGGACCAATATGATTACAGAAAATAAAAACAAACACCCGCTTTAATCAAGAGAAAATTAATTTAAAAAGAATAACACTAAAAATGGTATTTTCCGAAAGCCAATATTATATATATCTCTCAGGTGACATCGAGAGACAAGCCTCATAACCCTCGCCTTCCTATGTTCTAGTGGCTTAATTTCATTACCTAGAACCCCAATTCTAAAGCTTTTATTACATTTTTATTGATTTACATTCCAATAAGAAAACATGAAAATTTTAGTTTAGCAATCCATTATAATTATCGAATTTTATTCAAAACATTTTTAAATAGAATTTTTAGAAATCGTGCAATATAGATATAATAGCTAATATAGAATAATTTTAAGTAGATAAGTTTTAATTAGTGAAATTTAACATTATACCTTGATATAAAACATATTATGGCCTAGTAATTTTGTTTAGTATGCATTTATGAAGGAATCATCAAAAACCATAACTCTAGTATTTAAGTTTTTCAATATGAATTCAAGTTGATAAATATAAAAAAAAATTAAAAAAAATACGTTCTGATTATATACCAGAAACAATAGAAATATATATTTATACAAACGAAAGATATTGATTTTACAAAATTAATTTATGATTCGGGACACCCCTATAAACCCTTATCTTTGTGCATTTGATTTTGTTATTTTTTTGTTTCATTTCATAACAAAGCAATTATCAGGTGATAGAAATATTTACTATGAGTTTGTGCTTATGCCAGAGAGCCGTATAGGGTATAACACTTATGATGATCAACAGTACTCATGAATGAATATTCTTGTTAATGCTTGTGACGTCATTGCTGTGGGAGCTCAGCTCCAGACATGAAGAAGAAGACTCAGCAATAGTATAACATTTATGAATGATTGTTTTGTTTTGTTTTTTTTTTACGCACAGGTGTCTGGTAATAGTCACAATCTCATATTAAAGATTTCTACACTCACGCAAAAACCTCAATGCAAGAAAATATAATATCACAAAATATATTATAAATTTTTATAAAACTCACCAGCATATCGATCCGTAGAAGGCCTTCGCAGGTAACGATGCTGTAGATGCTGTTTATGGGATAAAAATTGGATTATACTTTCTTGCAAATATTTTTAAATCTGCAATTCCATTCAGCAATAGCACAATAAAAATGTTATGGTCGAATCCCAATTTTTTAACTTAGAGTTTAGATGTCAAAAATACAGGCTTATCTCCTTGAATTCATAGCACGATATCGATCTTGACGTAATTGATGAATTTAAACGAAAAAGATGATGTAGCTGGTCTTAAAACATATGTAAAACAATGATGACTCTAGGGTGAGGCTGGAATGGATGTCTGGAGGTTTCTTTACATTATGCCGATCACGATGAAATTGATCATTTTAAGTAGAAATGATGAGATGACTTGGTTTAATTCAAATGATGACTATAAGGTTAAACCCAGAGATAGATTCCATTACATTATACGATTACAATTTTGGTTGAAGTTGATTGAAATAATGAGATGACTCGTAGTTACTTGTAGACTTTATGATAAAACTGTGAAGTGTAGTCTGTCGAACTAGGGACTTGCCTTAATTCAGAAATAACATGCTGATGGCTTTATGTAAAAATTATGAAACTGGGATGGATCCATAATGAAATTGATGATTTTAAGTTAAAATCATGAGATGATTCGACCTAATTCAGATGGTGATGAATAGGTGAAATGTGAATGGCTTTTAGTCAGCCAGCCCAGGGACTTGCTGTAATTTCCCACTGGCCTTGTGTAGAAATTTATGGTTCCTCTTATTACTTCATTTCTACCATTTCGCCATAGAAATAAATTTCAGGAAAATAGTGTTCGGAGTACGCTCTCCCTATGGAAATGTTTTTGGTTGCGTATATTACTTAATGTAAGTGGGGAGGCGCGGAACCCTTGACAATGATATAACTATTCGTGGACACAACTCGTTCTCGAATGGGAAAAGCTTATTTTCTCTTGATGCTGGGATCCCATTAAATTTGGTCAATGAATATATTAATTTCCAACTGGATGAGTCGAAAGCTGACTCCACGTGATGAAGTCAGATTGGAGTAGGCAACAAATTTGCATAAACCTGAATGAAATTGGAGTTTTATTACGCTGCCGAAATTATTAATTCGTCGAACCTACCTCGTTTTGCGACTAAAGATGTTTTCTGATTGAAAATATAATTTATATGAAATATAAATTTCATTAAAAATTCCACTGATGTTTGTCGATTTTTCTAGTAAATTAAAAATTAATTTCTTGTGACTTTGATCCGAACACCTTACTGGATAAAATGGAAAGGAAGTTCTTGAAAATTTTGCAAGCCTTGTGGGGTTCGATTGCTGACATGCAAGTGGCTAAAGAAAAACGTCAAAAGGTGTGATCGAACAATCACTGTAAGTACGATTACCGTCCCAAAAGTTGCCATTGAAAAATCGCGATTAAATTCAGGGTTGCCACAACATAAATTGAAATTCATAGATACCATCACTTTAAGAGATTCATTCACTAAAATTTGTTTTATCAGGTTAGTGAATAACATATTCACTAAATGTTAAAAATTTGGTTTATTCACAAAAATATTCTTTGACTAATTATTTAATATTTCTGTTCCAACTTTCTGTGTAACAAACGTATGAACAGTCAAGTAAAATATGAAACAAAACTATGATGTGTAAAGTGATCTGAGTCTGAGACAAGCGCCTGATAGTAATATGAGAGAGTTCTACTACTCTTTGAGAAGACAAAAAAAAAATGAAATAAGTGAGGATTTGAGAAAAAATTGATTTATAACAAAGAGTCATTTAGGCAGCGTAGACAGCACAATTACCAAAAAAAAATGAGAATATTGAATTCAAGTTTTTGTTTGTGATCCTGCACTGTTAGAAAAATATGTTTTTCATATGTTCCGATATAAACAAAATGTGTTTCGGGCACAATTTTTAAACACAATATATTTAAGTGCAAACATGTAATGTTCCTAAACTAACACAAAATGTTTGGGACACATATGTTAATATGTTAGAATATATTATGTTTGGGGCATGAATGTTTCATAAAAATAATATGCGTGAATGTAAACATATATAAATTTACAAATTTCGAGTAAACATATATATGTTGTGATACTTTATTCAGAGACCGACAGAGAGAGAGAGAGAGTTAGTATAGAGAAAGAAATAGAGATGGAAACCGGGAGGGTTGAATAAAAAGATATCAACATAACACAGCGAGAGAATGAAATGAGAGCAATTTCTGTGAAACCGCTTGTATGTTGTTTCGGAAAACTGTTTTATAATATGGCCAAAAATTTGGTATGCTTAAGTCTAAATATTATTTAATTTGAATAGTAGATTGAGTATTCGGAATAAAGAGAATAGACATTCGGAACCAAGAAAATAGACATTTGAAAAAAACAACATATTTGTATTACAGAAAAAGATGCGAAGAACTCAAAAATTTCGTGGAAGTTAAAAATATGTGAGGGAATGAACACAATCTTCTTTGGGGAATTATTCCAAGCATATAATATTTTTGGACTCAAAATGCTTCCAAACATATAATATGCTCACATAAAACAAACATATTAATGTTTCGGCGGTATCCAATAATATATGTGCTTCCTGCAAAATATGTTTGGAACATATGTTAGAGAAGCGATTTTTTTTGAGGGTGTGGTATAACAAATAAAAGTGTTCTTTCGACCTTCTATATTTTTTTTTCTTTGGCAAACAAATTCTTGGTTTCATCCCCTTTTCGTCTTTCTTTCCTTTATGAGGCATATCAGAAATTTTTGTGTCTACGCGGTACTAGTCGACAAAGACGTCCACTACAATTCCTAAACTAAGCGTCCTAGAGCGAAAAGAACGTGAATTTGTGATCACCTCCAATAATTTCATCATATGGTCTGAGATCAATATTTCAAAGTGTTACAAACGAAATGGCAATGTTAGCATACTCTCTCATCCTATGATGGAGTATATAAAAAGGCAGGATTCCGATAAAATTTGCTTCTTCAAGAGGATCCGCAAGGCAAATCTGGCATCGAAACTGATGATAAAATTAACATATATATTACAACAATTTTTTTTTTGGGTTAAGTTTATTTTTAGAATTTTGTAAAAATTTCCCCAATTCAACGACTTTTCTTTATTCCAAATATGCCTCAAAAATTTTATGAACTAAATGGCAGTAAAATTTCGATGACATGCAAATAAGGAAAAATTGGACGAACGGAAATCGCCTCGGAATTTTATCACGATCCAGGATATTTACACTTTACGGGATCTGAGATCAATATTTCGATGTGTTACAAACGGAATAATAAAGTTCATATACCCCCCAGTTCATGGGGGCTATAATTAAGTTATTTAACTTGATTACATTTTCAATTGGTCAATTAATTGTTTAATTGACGTAAGTGTGTGATTGAATCAAATGCAATTAATCAATTAATTTTGTGATTGCGCCATAAAATATTTTGTGTGGAATTCGAGTCCTGAGATAACTTTGCTCAGTTTTTACCATTTTTCAGTAATTCAGTTTTGTTTTCAGTTCAGTTTTGCCAATAGGCGGGTATCACAAAATAGCCACGCCTTTATGGGGGAATATATGGACTTTATATAGGTAATATTTCGATGCTATACCTAAACGGCATGACAAATTTGGTATTGCCCCCATTCTGTGGTGGAAAGTATAAAAAAAAAAACATTAATAAACTAAAAAAGGCCTTTCAAGATTCCATCTTAAGGATGTATTTATACCCTGCGCCACACTGTGGAAAAAGGTATTATAAGTTAGTGCAAATGTTTGCAACACCCAGAAGGTGACGAGATAGACACATGGTGTCTTTGGCAATAATGCTCAGGGTGGGTCCCTGAGTCGATCTAGCCATGACCGTGAACACATTTTTGTGACCAAAGTCTAGGTCTGAACCGATTTCTTCCAAAATAAATGGGGTTCTTTTCTGATCCAAAACAGAAACTTGTGCCAAATTTGAAGTGGGCTCAATTCAAATTTGGCACAAGTTTCTGTTTTGGATCAGAAAACAACCCCATTTATTTTGGAAGAAATCGGTTCAGATTTAGATATATATCTTTCGCCCAATATGGACTTATATGGCCGCAGAAGCCGGAGTTTCACCTCAATTTGCTTGAAATTTTGCACCAGGAGAAGAATTAGTACTATAGTCAAGTGTGTCAAATTTTATTGAAATCGGTTCAGATTTAGATATAGCTCCCATATATATCTTTCGCCCGATATTGACTAATATAACCAAAGAGGCCAAAGTTGTACTTTGAGTTACGTGAAATTTTGCCCAGGGAGTAGAATTAACATTCTAATTATGCTCGCTAAATTTGGTTTTAATCGGTTCGGATTTAGATATAGCTCCCATATAGTGTATCTTTCAACCGATTTAGACTCATATAACCACAGAGACCAAAGTTGTACCCCGATTTACTGGAAACTTTACACAGGAAGTAGAATAAAGGTTCTTAATATGCGCGCCAATTTTGGTTGAAATCGGTTCAAATTTAGATATAGTTCCCATATATATCATTCGCCCGATTTTTCGTCATCTGACCACAGAGATCAAAGTTGTGATAAGAAGTACGTGAAATTTTGTACAGGGAGTAGAATTAACATAGTACGTGTCAAATTTGGTTGAAATCGGTTCAGATTTCGATATAGCTTCAATATATATGCTTTTCCGATTTGGGCAAAAATGGGCAAAATACTCACATCTTCCTTTTAAATCGCCACTGCTAAGTCTAAAACTTGTGAAAATTACTCCCGTTAGCCTATACCTCTAATAAATATCTATGGACCGATAAATCATAAATACACTTTTGCGAAGTTGCCTCATATTTCATATTTCAATGTTTTATATATTTATACCCTGCGCCACACTGTGGAACAGGGTATTATAAATTAGTGCATATGTTTGTAACACGCAGAAGGAGACGAGATAGACACATGGTGTCTTTGGAAATAATGCTCAGGGTGTGTCCCTGAGTCGATATATCCATGTCCGTCTGTCCGTCCGTCCGTCTCTCTGTGAACACATTTTTGTGATCAAAGTCTAGGTCGCAATTTAAGTCCAATCGCCTCCAAATTTGGCACATGTTCCTAATTTGGATCCGAATAGAACCCTATTGATTTTGGAAGAAATCGGTTCAGATTTAGATATAGCTCCCATATATATCTTTCGCCCGATATGCACTAATATGGACTCAGCAGCAGAGTTTTATACCGATTTGCTTGAAATTGTGTACAAACATAACACTTAGTCGTATAGTCAAGTGTGCAAAATTTGATTGAAATCGGTTCAGATTTAGATATGGCTACCATATATATCTTTCGCCCGATATGGACTTATATGGCCCCAGAAGCCAGATTTTTTGCCGAATTTGGTTGAAAGTTTGCACTAGGAGTAAGATTAGTAGTATAGTCAAGTGTGCAAAATTTTATTGAAATCGGTTCAGATTTAGATATAGCTCCCATATATATCTTTCGCCCGATATGGACTAATATGGTCCTAAAAGCCAGAGTTTTGGCCCAATTTGGTTGAAATTTTGCACAGGGAGTAGATTTAGCATTGTAGCTATGCGTGCCAAATTTGGTTGAAATCGATTCAGATTGAGATATAGATCCCATATATATCTTTCGCCCGATATGGAATAATATGGTCCTAGAAGCCAGAATTTTGGCCCAATTTGTTTGAAATTTTGCACTAGGAGTACAATTAGTAGTGCACTTAAGTGTGCAAAATTTGATTGAAATCGGTTCAGATTTAGATATAGCTCCCATATATATCTTTCGCCCGATATGGACTAATATGGTTCTAATAGCCAGAGTTTTGGCCCAATTTGGTTGAAATTTTGCACAGGGAGTAGATTTAGCATTGTAGCTATGCGTGCCAATTTTGATTGAAATCGGTTTAGATTTATATATAGCTTCCATATATAGCTTTCGCCCGATTTACACTCATATGGCCACAGAGGCCAAATTTTTAGTCCGATTTAGTTGAAATTTTGCACAGGGAGTAGACTTAGCATTGTAGCTATGCGTGCCAAATTTGGTTGAAATCTGTTCAGATTTAGATATAGCTCCCATATATATGTTTTTTTTTTGATTTCGACAAAATACCAACATTTTCCCTTTTAAAATCGCCTCTGCTTAGTCGAAAAATTGTAAAAAGGACTGTAATTTTCCTTATCGTTAAATACATATATATCGAGCGATAAATCATAAATAAACTTTTGCGAAGATTTAAACGTTTCCCATATTTGTTTACTCACATTGTGTTCCACCCTAGTGCATTAGCCAACTTAAATTTTGAGTCTATAGATTTTGTAAAAGTCTATCAAATTCTGTCCAAATCGAGTGATATTTAAATGTACGTATTTGGGACAAACCTTTATAAAGGGTGATTCTTTTGAGGTTAGGATTTTCATGCATTAGTATTTGACAGATCACGTGGGATTTCAGACATGGTGTCAAAGAGAAAGATGCTCAGTATGCTTTGACATTTCATCATGAATAGACTTACTAACGAGCAACGCTTGCAAATCATTGAATTTTATTACCAAAATCAGTGTTCGGTTCGAAATGTGTTTATCGACAAATTTTGTTCAGCGATGAGGCTCATTTCTGGTTGAATGGCTACGTACATAAGCAAAATTGCCGCATTTGGAGTGAAGAGCAACCAGAAGCCGTTCAAGAACTGCCCATGCATCCCGAAAAATGCACTGTTTGGTGTGGTTTGTACGCTGGTGGAATCATTGGACCGTATTTTTTCAAAGATGCTGTTGGACGCAACGTTACGGTGAATGGCGAACGCTATCGTTCGATGCTAACAAACTTTTTGTTGCCAAAAATGGAAGAACTGAACTTGGTTGACATGTGGTTTCAACAAGATGGCGCTAAATGCCACACAGCTCGCGATTCTATGGCCATTTTGAGGGAAAACTTCGGAGAACAATTCATCTCAAGAAATGGACCGGTAAGTTGGCCACCAAGATCATGCGATTTGACGCCTTTAGACTATTTTTTGTGGGGCTACGTCAAGTCTAAAGTCTACAGAAATAAGCCAGCAACTATTCCAGCTTTGGAAGACAACATTTCCGAAGAAATTCGGGCTATTCCGGCCGAAATGCTCGAAAAAGTTGCCCAAAATTGGACTTTCCGAATGGACCACCTAAGACGCAGCCGCGGTCAACATTTAAATGAAATTATCTTCAAAAAGTAAATGTCATGGACCAATCTAACGTTTCAAATAAAGAACCGATGAGATTTTGCAAATTTTATGCGTTTTTTTTTTAAAAAAAAGTTATCAAGCTCTTAACAAATCACCCTTTATATAGCATCCAACACAAAGTGGTGCAGGGTATAATATAGTCGGCCCCGCCCGACTTTAGACTTTCCTTACTTGTTTTTTCCTAACAGTGTGTTCCACCCCAGGGCATTAGCCGACTTAAATTTAAAGTCTATAAATATTGTATAACTCTGTCCAGATCTGGTCAGATTTAAATATATGTATATGGGAACATAAACCTTTATATAGAGCAACCAACACATTGGGCGGATTTGATATGCTATCGAAAATGTGGATCTACAAAGTGGGTCAGGATATAATATCATCGTCCCCGCCCGACTTTAAACTTTCCTTACTTGTTTTTTAGAAAATATTGCAGAATTTTTACATGAAGTCGAATTGTGCCTAAACTTGCCTCCTTAGTACAATTCAGAGCTCCTTTGGATTATATTCAATGGCAAAATCATTAGTGTAAAGCCAAATCTTTTGAACCATGCAATTTGTTTTTTTTTCAGTGTAAAATGATAGTGACCTAATGTGGTACAAAGAGACAATATAGGCGAGCAGTTCAAGTGCTGCCCGATGTTTACATTTTCCTGTTTGAAGTTCAGTCTGATAGAGCGCAGACCCTTGACAGCTGACGGAACCAAAACTAACATAAATAGTCAGCTTCGATAGAGAAATAAATAAGCAACACCAGGTACGTATTAGCTTTAAATACAGAAATAGTTTTGTAATGGTGATGTGCTGAAATTATGGTTTTCCTTTGGCCTAGCCCTCACAAACCTATGTTATCCCATTGGTCATAGCTTTCTGAAATACCTCTTTATCCCACCCACCTATATAAACCTTATAAAACTCACACCACCACGTGATTAGGGAATTTTAAGTTCTTACCTCACAATGCTTATAAAAAATACAAAAATTAAACGCAATTAATGATAAATGAACGAGAATATATAATCACAAATGGATCAAACGACGAGCAATGATATCAACATTTTTTTCTTGATATTCTTAAAAAAAATCTCAGGGAAAAGAATGCAAAAAATAAAAAAAAATATTTTATTGTCCATAAGTAACTTTAGACACAAACAAAATATCTACCAAACACGCAGTTATTTGGGGACGACGCCTAATGCATACCTTTACTCTTAAAGCCAATTAGAGTAAAGCTCGAAGGCAAAATCAAAAGAAATAAGCCAAAAATATTAATGCGCGAACCTTTAGTAAATTTTAATGTGATTTCCAAACATTGCACACTAGAGTGGGTAATGATAAAAATATTATACATTATTTTGATACCCCCTGTGAAAATACGTTAGACATGAGCTTTGTAAGGAGAAAGTCTATTATTTATATATAAAGGTTTATGTTCCCATATACATATATTTAAATCGGAACCGATCTGGACAACATTTTTTAGACTTCTATAGACTTAAAATTTATGTCGGTTAATGCCCTGCACTGAAATAAACATTTACGTGATATTAATGATTACGCAACCTAAATTTTAGGATGCACAATATTAAGGTATTTTTTTTAAATAATTAAGTTTTAATTAAAATAATGTTTATAATCTTTGCTTTAAAAGTTTTTTCCATTAAATTTAGCACACAAATTTTTGGAAATTTGTGTCCCTCCATTAAAGATGCTTGTCTTTGCCCTACAGCAAAATTTCCTTAAAGTAAAGAAACACATTTTTTATTTAAATCGTCCTTAAATTCGATGAAATATTGAATCTTAGATTTAAGACAAAAACGCTTCTAATATAAGATTAGACTTATTTGGAGGATTAAACATTTTTGGTTTGAATTTTTTTTGGAATTAATTTGAATATTTAAACTGGCATTTGTTTGTACGTGAATAAATTTATGATATACCGCGAAAAGAGAATACAAATTCGTTAAATGAGACCTGTATTCTAATTTTAATTTTAGTGATCCTAGATCTAAAGCCACTAAAGGTCACTAAAAATGTCCTTATTTTAAAGAACCCGCAACTTTGGCTCGGAATCAATAGCAAAATCCTTAAGGTAAAAATCTTTGGTTCCAAGTAAACTTTTTTTTTTAATTTGGGGTGGAAAACAGTGTTAGTAAAAAAAGTCTAAAGTCGGGCGTGGCCGACTTTATTATACCCTGCACCAATTTGTAGGTCCACATTTTCGATACCATATCAAATCCGTCAAATGTGTTTGGTGCTATATATAAAGGTTTTCTCCCAAATATATACATTTAAATCTGACTCGATCAGAACTAAATTTTTTAGACTTCTATCACATCTATATACTTAAAATTTAAGTCGGCTAATGCCCTGGGGTGGAACACAATGTTAGTAAAAAATATGGGAAACATTTAAATCAGAACCAATTTTGACGCAACTACGCAAAAGTGTATTTATGATTTATCGGACGATAGATATGTATTAGAAATATAGGAAAATTTGAGTAATTTTTACCAGTTTTCGACTTAACAGTGGCGATTTTACAAGGAAAATGTGGATATTTTGGTCATTTTTGCCCAAATCGAAAAAAATATATATATGGAAGCTATATCTAAATCTGAACCAATTTGAACCAAATTTAGCAAGCATGTAAATCAGAGTACAACTTTGGTCTCTGTGGTCATATTAGTCTAAATCGAGCGAAAGATATATGTAGGAACTAACAGGTTGGCTGATAAGTCCCCGGTCTAACAAAGAAAAACACATTTTTTTTGTCAAAATTCGTTTTTATTATTCAACATAATTCCCTTCAGGAGCGATACAACGATTATAACGACCTTCCAATTTTTTGATACCATTTTGGTAGTACTCCTTCGGTTTTGCCTCAAAATAGGCCTCAGTTTCGGCGATCACCTCTTCATTACAGCCAATTTTTTTCCGTGCGAGCATCCTTTTGAGGTCTGAGAACAAGAAAAAGTCGCTGGGGACCAGATCTGGAGAATACGGTGGGTGAGGAAGCAATTCGAAGACCAATTCATGAATTTTTGCCATCGTTCTCAATGACTTGTGGCACGGTGCGTTGTCTTGGTGGAACAATACTTTTTCTTCTTCATATGGGGCCGTTTTTCTGCGATTTCGACCTTCAAATGCTCCAATAACGCCATATAATTGTCACTGTTGATGGTTTTTCCCTTCTCAAGATAATCGATAAAAATTATTCCATGCGCATCCCAAAAAACAGAGGCCATTACTATGCCAGCGGGACTTTTGAGCCTTTCCACGCTTCGGAGACGGTTCACCGGTCGCTGTCCACTCAGCCGACTGTCGATTGGACTCGGAAGTGTAGTGATGGAGCCATGTTTAATCCTTTGTCACATATCGACGGAAAAACTAGGGTGTATTTCGAGTTAACAGCTGCAAACACCGCTCAGAATCATCAACACGTTGTTGTTTTTGGTCAAATGTGAGCTCGCGCGGCACCCATTTTGCACAGAGCTTCCGCATATCCAAATATTGATGAATGATATGACCAACACGTTCCTGTGATATCTTTAAGGCCTCTGCTATCTAGATCAACTTTATTTTACAGTCATTCAAAATCATTTTGTGGATTTTTTTGATGTTTTCGTCGGTAACCAACTCTTACGGGGGTCCACTGCGTTCACCGTCCTTCGTGCTAATTTCACCACGCTTGAATTTTGCATACCAATCAATTATTATTGATTTCCTGGGGCAGAGTCCGGAAAATCATTATCAAATCTGAACCAATTTTTACAAAATTTTAGCACACTTGACTATTCTACGAATTGTACTCCTTGCGCAAAATTTCAAGCACATTAGGGTAAAAATCTGGCTTCTGGGCCATATTAGTGCATATCGGCTGAATGATATATATTAGAGCTATATCTAAAACTGAACCGATTGCTTTCAAAATCAATAGGGTTCTATTCTGACCCAAAACACGTACTTGTGCCAAACTTGAAGTTGATTGGACTTAAATTGCGACCTAGACTTTGATCACAAAAATATGTTCACAGACATACGGACGGACGGACATGGCTAGATCGACTCAGGGGCCGGTCCTAGTAAAAGGTGTGGCGCAGGGTATAAAAAAGTTTATCTCAAGATTATCAATTTCAGGCAATTCGGATTAAAATTGCGATTTCTAGACACTCAAAATGACGAATTGATGGTCGTCATTAATACTAGCCGATACAGCTGCACTATTTTCTTTGGTGCGAAATTACAGTTTTACCAAAAAGATAATAGCTAAATCATCCTTTAAATATATCTAAGAGGAAACGGCGAATTCGATGTTGATATTTTCATGCCGCCATAGATGAGTAATTGTACATTTTCTTCCCATTGTGCAACAGTAGCAATGACAATCAGTCACGACAATGTCTAGATAATTTCTTTGCACCAAGAAAAAAATCGAGTATTTTTTGTTCTGTCTGAAGTTTTGACACAATCTAAAAGGCAGCTTGTCGCTGATTTGAAAATATTTTAAACGTAAATTGACAATTACAAATAAAGAAAATCCCAAGGAATAAGAGCCTAAAAAGTAAGCACAAACAACTCACCTAAAAGTTTACGAAGGCCTAGAAAAATAAAAATGAAAGAAGGTCGAATTAGATCCATCAACTAATGCCATTAATCATAAAGGAAGAAAATATTTTAAGGACTGTTGAAATTGTTTCAATAAAAATGGCATCTATTCCATTGAGATGGATGAGTTTTTGAGAAAATTAAAAAGAGCTTTGAGAAAAATTCCTTAAATTACACCCTCAATAAATGTCAAGCAAGCGTTAAATAATTTATATTAATTATTATCACAAAAAAATAATGTGATTTATATAATGCGTTAATATAACAATAATATTTCAAAAAAGAAACAAATTTTGGCAAAACCCTACATCTTTGTGATGAAATACTTTAATCTTAATCGTACCAAGCCTTGTCGGACCGCAAAACAATGATGTTCAGAATAAAATCGTTTGATATCGTCGACCAACTACTAAGCCTATTGATGTTGTGGCGCAAACACAGTTGCCACTCGAGCCAAAAATAATCTACCAACATTTGAATTTTTTTGTCAAAATTTTATTTCTATAGATTTTTTTTAATTTTTATTTCTATAGAAACTTTTTTCAAAATTTTATTTCCATAGAAATTTTTTTCAAAATTTTATTTCTATAGAAAATTTTGTCAAAATTTTATTTCTATAGAAAATTTTGTCAAAATTTTATTTCTATAGAAAATTTTGTCAAAATTTTTATAGAAAATTTTGTCAAAATTTTATTTCTATAGACAATTTTGTCAAAATTTATAGAAAATTTTATCAAAATTTTATTCTATAGAAAATTTTGTCCAAATGTTACTTCTATAGAAAATTTTCCCAAAATGTTATTTCTATAGAAAACCTTTTTTTCTATAGAAAAATTTTTTTCAAAATTTTATTTCTATAAAATATTATGTCAAAATTTTATTTTTACAGACAAATTTGTCAAATTCTTTTTCTATAGAAAACTTTGTTAAAATTAAAAAAAAACCCAAAATCTGTTGAAATAAAATTTTGATAAAATCATCGATAGAAATAAACTTTTGATTTGTACTGAAACAAAAATTAGTTTTTGTATAAAATTAAAAATTTTACAAAAATTTCTATATTTTTTACAACCAATTTAATTTTATTTTTGTTCATGAAATAATTTTCATGATTTTTTTTATGATTGATTTTAGGTAAATTTTTGTCAAATATGAGAAAAATTTTATTATTGTAATTATTTTTTGCTTACTTTAATGATGTGAACTAAAAATGAAAAAAAAGTTAAATACAAATGAAGTACACAATTTTACTAAATTTGAACATAGTTCATATTATCCTATATTGTGGGAGGTTTACTTAAATTGGTTTCTGAAATTAGTAAATTTTCTTTAAAGTGTGTCTTGAACTTCATATAGCAGTAAAAACATTTTAATTTTTTTTAACTCCAAGTTTTTCCCTCACAATACGAACATGTTTTAAACTACATAAAATAATATTACTTTTAATCATTTCTTTTTCAATTCGACAAAAAATTTTAACTTATTTGTGTCATGTTGCAATTAAAAAAATATTTTATTTAAAATTTAATAATATAAAAAATTAAAAATTTTCTAAAATTAACCCACTTTTTTCTGGGTGTAGTGTTACATATATTTTTTTACAACTTTAAATTTTTTACAACTTTAAATTTTTTACAACTTTAAATTTTTTACAACTTTAAATTTTTGGCGATGAAGCTCCACCAGTGTTTATCGATGGTATGTTGAATTGCACCGAGGTCGTTTTTCACTCCAAGACGATTTTCGTGACCTGCCAAGAGATAAGTGCCCTAAAACTTTTAATTTTCGTAATTTTTGTTTTTTTTTTCGATAACATAGAAAAAAGTCCTCTCAAATACCTCTCAAATGATAGATCATACTTAGACAGTTGTTTAGTAAAATGCGCCTAAAATGTTCATTTAACCTCACTAACTCGGGTGAAATAGTGTATTTCTGCAACTGTACGTTTAAATGGGGGCTATATCTAAATCTGAACCAATTTCAATCAAATTTTCCGGACTTGACTGCACTATCAAATATACTCTTTGTGCAAAATTTGAAGCAAATCAGTAAAAAAATAAAATTTTGAGAAAGTTTTCTATAGAAATACAATTTTGACAAAATTTTCTATAGAAATTAAATTTTGACAAAATTTTCTATAGTAATAAAATTTTGACAAAATTTTATATAGAAATAAAATTTTAAGAAAATTTTCTATAGAAATAAAATTTTGACAAAATTTTCAATAATATAAAATTTTGACAAATTTTCTATAGAAATAAAATTTTGAGAAAATATTCTATAGAAATAAAATTTTCATTCGTTTTTGTTTTGTTATTGTTGGTTTTGTTCTTTAAGCATTGTTGTTGTTTTTTTGATTTCAGCTTAAAACCATGCATTGACTAAACTACAACTGTAGCTTAAGCAACAGAGGAAAAGAATGTTTGTCAAATTTATTTGGGCAAAGCCCTATAATGGATGGAATTACCACATTCGTCATCAGCATCCTCTACTTGCAGCAAAACTATCAAATCTTGCAGCAAAGCTACACTTGTAGTTTAGTCAATGCATGGTTTTAAGCTGAAATCAAAGAAATAAAATTTTGACAAAATTTTCTATAAACATAAAATTTTGGGAAAATTTTCTGTAGAAATAAAATTTGGACAAAATTTTATATAGAAATATAATTTTGACAAAATTTTCTATAGTAATAAAATTTTGACAAACTTTTCTATATAAATAAAATTTTGATCAGAATATAAAAGCTTGACTGCCAATCTTCGACATATGTATATAGCTATATGGTCTTAAAAGAAAATCGATGGTTCGCAATACTGTTTTGGTGGTGGACGTTAAAATAGACTGAAAGACCCGATCTGCTAGTCTAACATTCTAGGACACATAAAATAATCTCCATACTTGGAAGTTGCATTTCGTTTACACTCATGCGGTACATTGATCGAATGAATAACACACTTCTTGGAGGAACAAATTGCATCCGATCTGATTGAAATTTGGTACGTGGTGTTAGTATATAGCCTCTACCAACCATGCAAAATATTATCCATATCGATCCATAGTTATATACTCGTATAGCCCCCATATAAACCGATCCCCAGATTTGACCTCCGGAACCTATTGGAGGAGCAAAATCCATCCGATTCGGTTGAAATTTGGCACATTGTACTAGTATATGGCCACGAACAACCATGCCGAACTTGGTCCAAATCGGTCTATAGTTATATATAGCCCCCAAGTAAACCGATCCCCAATCAAACAGAAAGTGGTCGAAATCGGTTCATTAGTGTATATAGCCGCCCGTATATAACAACCCCCACATTTCAATTCTGGTTTGTAATTATTTGTAGACCTCCTTATATATACCGACCAAGCACTCAATTATATACGTATTCAATCTGATTTTTTCAATATATGCCACTTATAGACTAACGTACAATTTAGAAGATGATGTTAGGAAGTTTCAAAATACCAAGTAATTCGATTGTGGATTATATTCTTTAGTAGAAGTTTCTACGCAATCCATGGTGGAGGGTACATAAGATTCCGCCCGGCTGTATACACTTGTTTTTATACCATCCACCATAGGATGGGGTATATTAACTTTGTCATTCCGTTTGTAACACATCGAAATATTGCTCTAAGACCCCATAAAGAATATATATTCTGGGTCGTGGTGAAATTCTGAGTCGATCTGAGCATGTCCGTCCGTCCGTCCGTCTGGTGAAATCACGCTGACTTCCGAACGAAACACGCTATCGACTTGAAACTTTTCACAAGTAGTTGTTATTGATGTAGGCCGGATGGTATTGCAAATGGGCCATATCGGTCCACTTTTACGTATAGCCCCCATATAGACGGACACCCAAATTTGGCTTGCGATTGCTCTAAGTGAAGCAAATTTCATCCGATCTGGCTGAAATTTGGTACATGGTTTTAGTATGTGGTCTCTAACAACCATGCAAAACTTGGTCGAAATCGGTCCATAATTATATATAGCCCACATATAAACCGATCCCCAGATTTGACCTCCGGAGCCCCTTGGAAGAGCAAAATTCATCCGATTCGGTTGAAATTTGGTACGTGATGTTAGTATATGATATTTAACAACCATATTAAAAGTAGTCCATATCAGTCCATAATCATATATAGCCCTCATATAAACCGATCCCGAGATTTGGTTTTGGAGCTACTTGGAGGAGCAAATTTCATCCGAGTCAGTTGAAATTTGGTACATTGTGCTAGTATAAGGCCGTTAACAACCATGGACCTAGTTAGTCCATATCGGTATATAGTTATAAAGGGTGATTCTTTTGAGGTTAGGATTTTCATGCATTAGTATTTGACAGATCACTTGGGATTTCAGACATGGTGTCAAAGAGAAAGATGCTCAGTATGCTTTGACATTTCATCATGAATAGACTTACTAACGAGCAACGCTTGCAAATCATTGAATTTTATTACCAAAATCAGTGTTCGGTTCGAAATGTGTTTATCGACAAATTTTGTTCAGCGATGAGGCTCATTTCTGGTTGAATGGCTACGTACATAAGCAAAATTGCCGCATTTGGAGTGAAGAGCAACCAGAAGCCGTTCAAGAACTGCCCATGCATCCCGAAAAATGCACTGTTTGGTGTGGTTTGTACGCTGGTGGAATCATTGGACCGTATTTTTTCAAAGATGCTGTTGGACGCAACGTTACGGTGAATGGCGATCGCTATCGTTCGATGCTAACAAACTTTTTGTTGCCAAAAATGGAAGAACTGAACTTGGTTGACATGTGGTTTCAACAAGATGGCGCTACATGCCACACAGCTCGCGATTCTATGGCCATTTTGAGGGAAAACTTCGGAGAACAATTCATCTCAAGAAATGGACCGGTAAGTTGGCCACCAAGATCATGCGATTTGACGCCTTTAGACTAATTTTTGTGGGGCTACGTCAAGTCTAAAGTCTACAGAAATAAGCCAGCAACTATTCCAGCTTTGGAAGACAACATTTCCGAAGAAATTCGGGCTATTCCGGCCGAAATGCTCGAAAAAGTTGCCCAAAATTGGACTTTCCGAATGGACCACCTAAGACGCAGTCGCGGTCAACATTTAAATGAAATTATCTTCAAAAAGTAAATGTCATGGACCAATCTAACGTTTCAAATAAAGAACCGATGAGATTTTGCAAATTTTATGCGTTTTTTTTTTTAAAAAAGTTATCAAGCTCTTAACAAATCACCCTTTATATAGCCCTCAGATAGGTAGATCCCCAATCACACAAAAATTGGTCCATATCAAGTTCATAATTGTATATAGCCCCCATATAAGAGACCCTCATATTTCAATTCTGGCTCTCTAGGTACCGTGCAAAAGTCCATATCGATTCGTAATTATGTGTAGACTTACATATACATACTTTTTTGTCTAATATATACCACGTATGGACTAACTCACAATTTAGAAAACGATGTTAAGAAGTTTTAAGATACCACAACCCAATTAATTCGATTGTGGATGACAGTCTTTCGTAGAAGTTTCTACGCAATCTATGGTGGACGGTACATAAGATTCGGCCTGGCCGAACTTACGGCCGTATATACTTGTTTTTACTAACATAGTGTACCATCCCATGGCATTATTCGACTTAAATTTTAAGTCTATAGATTATAAATTTTGTTCCGATGGAGTTAGATTTAAATGTATGTATTTGGGACAAAAACCTTTATACACCCAGAGCAGGAATATGATCACCTCAAACATGTTTTATGAGAAAAATGATATTTTTGGGTGGTGACCATGTAACATGGTTTTCGCAACCATGTTATTTTCTCGGAAATCATGTATCTGATTTCGGCAAGCAGGTTATATTTGAGGAGAAAATAACATTTTAGTGACAAACATGTTACATGGTCACCATACAAAAATAAAATTTTGCTCTTGAAACATGTTTGTAGTGATCATATTCCTTCTCTGCGTGTATATAGCACCCAACACATTTGACGGATTTGATATACTATCGAAAATGTGGATTTACAAAGTGGTGAGGGGTATAATATAGTCGGCTCGCCCGACTTTAGACTTTCATTACTTGTTTTTTTATTGCTAAACGATACCAAGAATTCAATCACATGAAATTTTTCTCCTATAGAGATTCACTCTAATATACTGCATGTGCTTTACCACAAAAATCAGGAAATGTCACAAACAGACTGAAAGTATAAGATATCGTTAAATATTTTTATTTATCCAATTGCAAAAATAACAACATAAAACAAACAAATTCCAATCAAATGCTGTCAATCTTCCTTAAATATTTGAAAAGAAAACAAAGTTAAGATCGATGATTGACAGGCATTAAAGCGTAAAATAAATGAACACTTTCATTATGCCTCATTGACGCTAAGATAAAATCACATACTTTACTCCATACACCCTCACTTCCCTGGTAGCAGTCTGCGATTCAGAAAAAAACCACATCAACCATACCTCAAACCTAAACGAAGAAAACTTCTTTAACGTTCTTTGTATATAAATTTTACAAAATTATTTTAAGTTATCCAAGTGTGTAACATCGTTGTTGCTATTATTATAACCTTCACCCATCCAAATTTCCACATCAGTAATCTATAACGATGGAGTAATTAATCCATGCTCTATAATGAGGAGCAACTAGGTGATGGGTTCTCCTCCACGAGAAAGTTAATATGACCCCATTCCTCTTAAAAGTGTTCAGAGGAAAGTATGTTATTGTTATTGTATGGATTTCACACGCATTTTTGTGGCAATACAAAGTAACGGAATAGAAAATTAAATTAAGTCTCTAATTTAATTCTTTGATAATTTCGATTATTTTATTCACATAGATTACTTAACCACAAATGGGATTTGCCGCGGCTATATTGCTTGTTTTTATACCCAACACCATAGAATGGAGGTGGGGGTATAGTAAGTTTGTCATTCCGTTTGTAACACATCGAAATATCGATTTCCGACTATATAAAGTATATATATTCTTGATCAGGGAGCAATTCCAAAACGATATAATCATGTCCGTCTGTCTGTTGTACACCCTCACAAAAAATCGCTTCTGTAACATATACTCCCAAACATATTTTGCTTCAAGCATATACATTTTTGGGTATTGCCCAAACATTTATATGTTTGATCTCTTCCAATATATAATATGTTTGGAAGCATATTGGTCTAAACAATATATGTTTGGGTAGTCTAAGTTCCAAACATTTTGTATTTTTGCATCCAAATTCAATAATGTTGTCTTCCAAAAAACAATATGTTATTATGTGAACATATAATATGTTTGGAAGCATTTTGCACCCAAAAATATTATATGCTTAAAAAAAATTCTCCCAAACAATATTGTGCTCAAAATTTTATTTATTTATTTATTTATTTACAATCATAATGAATTATGAAAATAAACAGGTAATATAGGTGCTAACAACATAGGTTTTCGACCTGAATGCTCAAAATTTTGTTTCTGCCTAATTGTATATTCCCCCACATCTTTCTCACTTCCACGAGATTTTTTAGTTCTTAGCACCTTTTTCTGTAATACAAACATTGTAGAAGAAATTATTCAATTTTATGATTTTTTTATTTTAATTTTACCTTTTGCCAGACGGGGATTCGAACAGCGGACCACACAGTTTGTAAGGATCAAAGAAGTAGCTGATCAATTGCCCAAGGAAAAATAAAATGTTAATTTTGTAATAACAAGCAACAACCACCAACTTAATTCAATATACCTGTTAAATAGCGCTCCAAGCTACTAAACACATATATGTTTATAGGCTATTTCTAAATTAATATATGTTTGCATCCAAGCATATTATATTTACAAACATTTTATGTCCCTAACATAATATGTTCTAACATATTAACATATATGTCCCAAACATGTTATGCTAGTTTATGAACATTATATGCTTGCACTCAAAAATATTGTGTTTAAAAATTTGTGTTCCAAACATATAATGTTTATAGCCAAACATATGAAAAACAGTTTTTTTCATCCGTGTAATCACGCTACAGCTTTCAATAATGGATATATCGTCCTGCAATTTGGCACAGATCCATGTTTTGTTTGCCGGCAAGTCAAATTCGACGATGGGCTATATCGGTCCAGGTTTCGACCAATTTGGGGTGTTGGGCTTCAAGAAACTTTAATTTCTATCCGATTTGACTGAAATTGTAAATTTAAAGGTATGTTAGGACCATATGTAGGTGTGCCGAAAATGGTGCCTATCGGTCCATGTTTTGGTATAGCCCCCATATAGACTGATCTCCCGATTTTACTTCTTGGGCTTCTTGGCACTGTATTTTCCATCCAATTTGCCTGAGATTAGAATTCTAGAGGTATTTTAGGACCACAAATAGGTGTGCCGAAAATGCTGTGAATATGTCCATATTTCGGAATAGCCTCCCTTATTTACCGATCTCCCGATTTTTACTTCGTCACCTTCTAAAAACCGTAGCTTTTATATGATTTTTCTGAAATTGGAAATCTGGAGGTATTTGAGGACCCCAAATAGGTGTGTCGAAAATTGTATCGTTCCATGTTTTGAGATAGCCCCCATATAGACCGATCTCCCGATTTTACTTCTAGGGCTTCTAGAAACGTTAGGGCTTCTAGAAACTGTTTGACGTTTCTAGAATTGTATTTAATTTTTAGGTATAGGCACAATGCAGACCGTTATTCGTCTTTCTTCTTGCGTATTTAGACACCGTAATATTTATCCCATTTGTTTGAACTTGGGATGCAAAAAGTATTTTAAATCCACAAATATGTATGTAATGGTCGGATAAAAACTACGGTTTCTTGAAGCCTAAGTAAAATCGGGAGATTGGTCTATATGGGGGCTATACCAAAACATGGATCGATACACACCATTTTCGACACGCCTATTTGGGGTCCTAAAATACCTCCAGATTTGCAATTTCAGACAAATCGGATAAAAACTACGGTTTTTAGAAACCCAAGAAATAAAATCGGGAGATCGGTCTATAAGGGGTCAATTCGAAACATGGACCGATTCACACCATTTTCGACACACCTATTGGTGGATAAAATCGGATAAAAACTACGGTTTTTAGAAACCCAAGAAGTAAAATCGGGAGATCGGTCTATAAGGGGGCTATTCCGAAACATGGACCGATTCACACCATTTTCGACACACCCATTTGGGGTCCTAAAATACCTCCAGATTTCCAATTTCAGACAAATCGGATAAAAACTACGGTTTTTAGAAACCCAAGAAGTAAAATCGGGAGATCGGTCTATAAGGGGGCTATTCCGAAACATGGACCGATTCACACCATTTTCGACACACCTATTTGTGGTCCTAAAAGACCTCTAGATTTCCAATTTTAGGCAAATCGAATAAAAACTACGGGTTCTAGAAGTCCAATACACCAAATCGGGGGATCGGTTTATATGGGAGCTATACCAAAACATGGACCGATACACACCATATTCGATACACCTATTTTTGGTCCTAAAATACCTCTACATTTGCAATTTTAGGTAAATCGAATAAAAACTACGATGTCTAAAAGCCCAAGAAGTAAAATCGGGAGATCGGTCTATATGGCAGCTATACCAAAACATGGACCAATAAACACTATATTCGACACACCTATTTTTGATTCTAAAATACCTCTAGATTTCCATTTTCAGACAAATCGGATAAAAACTACGGGTTCTAGAAGTCCAAACCCCAAATCGGGGGATCGGTTTATATGGGAGCTATATCACAACCTGGACCGATATAGCCCATCTTCGCACTTGGCCTGCGTGCAGACAAAAGGCGAATCTGTGCCAAATTTCATGACGATAGCGCCATTATTGAAGATTACAACAGACAGACAGACGGACATGCTTATATCGTCTTACATTCATCTCGCTCATAAAATGCAATTAAATCGCGAATGCTTTCGCGCGATTTTTTTACAACTTTCAAGTGGATTAACTCAACAACAGTGCATCGATGAACTTAATAAAATTTTTGGCAATGAAGCTCCGTAAAGGTGAATTCAACCGAGGTCGCAGTTCACTCCAAAACGTATTCCAAAATATTTGTTGAGGGTTACAGGTACTATTCAAAAACAAATATTTTGTAATGTTTGGTGCTCAACAAATTACTTACAAATTAGGTTGTTGAGAATATAAATTTTTTATTGTCTTCTGATGGTAAGTCTGCCTACCAACTTATTTGTAATAATGGTTATTAAAAGTATAAATTAATTTCTTGCTGGACAATTAAAAAAAATTTCATTGTTTTTTCTACAAAAATTATTGGTTCTGTGAAGCAAGCTTTGTATTAAAAAAATGTCTTAATTAGCCTTAAACTCCAGGGTCTATAACCTAACCTAGATTCTTAAAATATGTGATTTCTAAAAATTTACCTCAAGTAATGCCTTGATTTAAAATTAAGGCCAGTTAACATTAAAGCAGAAATAATTTCATTTCATATTAAACTTTCGAATTAAGATTTCCTCTCTCACACCACAAATTGAGTAATAAAATGGAGCAATTCTACTTTCTAATCTTTTAAATACGTACATTAAGTTTTATTTCCCATTAGTGTTGGTCTTTAGGATAGAAGAGGACATTTCAAATACTCATGTACTTGTATCCACTTTTGTAAATGTCATTCCATATCGTACAAGAATGGTGAACGATGCCAAATTTTAAGTGTGACCCTCAAATTGTATTTCGGAGAGCATTTGGTCCCACAAAAACAAACTCAACCTTCACTTTGTCCCTAGGCCATTCGTTATGTCTGAAAGTTACTGTGGTGGTATTCAAGACCGAAAGGATTTCTTAGATTGACCTTAATTGATGCCAAAAAATTCATTTTCCACACTAATTGGCTGCTAAATAGACACTTGAATGTAGCCCCTTTCCGGCTCCTACACTCCTCGAATGGGAAGGGAAAATAACCACAGCCATACATTTTGATAGAAATGCATAGAACTTTGCTGTGCCTGCAGACAAGTGAAGGCAATCTCTGAGTAGTTTTGCCAAAAAAGCAATCTGCAACATTCTTTTTTTTTTTGTTCGTTTTCGTTGACATAACTTGTCAATTACCCAGCGCAAATTTAGATTATAAGTGTGACAGAAATTTTGGAGAGAAAATATATTTTTAATGATAATGATTTTTATAATCGAAATATTTTAAGGGCATTTTATAAGTATTTAATGGGAAAACTAATGAATGTGGGTTTGAATATCCTTCTTGTATTGCATGAATGTATCCAGTAGTAGATTTATGTTTTAAGGCCATATTAATTCGAATATAATTTATTGATTCTTATTGTCACTATATCAATTACTGCATATGTAACTTTATCCTATAAACATTTCAAAATACATTTCTTATCCATATCTTATGTTGGGTATTTCAAAACTATTAAGTTAAATATTCCATTGTATTACAATAGGATTAGTGTTGCCATATGCAATTAGGAAATTGCCCATCATTGGTGATATAAGAAAATTATAATTCTGTCCACGGTGTTTACTAACGCCGAGTTAGGCATGTGTGGGAAGACGAAAAAAATCGACTTACTTCTCTTCATCTTTATAATTATACCCACCTCCATAGAATGATCATGGGGGTATAACAATTTAGTAATTCCGTTCCGTAATTCCGATTTTCCGTTCCGTAATTCCAATTTCAAGATATACTCGTATAATGTATATAAATTCTTGATGGGCGTGAAATTTTAAGACGATTTAACGGATCCACCGTGATGCAATAGTTTGCATGCCTGTCTTCCATATAGAAATAAAATTTTGACAAAATTTTCTTTAGAAATAAAATTTTGACAAAATTTTGTATAGTAATAAAATTTTGACTAAATTTTGTATAGTAATAAAATTTTGCTAAATATTGTACAGAAATAAAATTTTGACAAAATATTTTATAGAAATAAAATTTTGACAAAAATGCCTATAAAATAAAATTGTGACAAAATGTTCAATAGATATAAAATTTTGACAAAATTTTCTTTAGAAATAAAATTTTACAAAATATTCGAGAGAACTAAAATTTTGACAAAATATTCTATAGACATAAAATATTGATAAAATTTTCTATAAAAATAAAATTTTGACAAAATTTTCTCTAGAAATAAAATTTTACAAAATATTCTAGAGAACTAAAATTTTGACAAAATATTCTATAGAAATAAAATATTGATTAGATTTTCTATAAAAATAAAATTTTGACAAAATTTTCTATAGAAATAAAACTTTGACAAAATTTTCTATAGAAATAAAATTTTCTATAAAAATAAAATTTTGAAAAAATTTTCTACAGATATAAAATTTTGACAAAAATGTCTATAAAATCAAGTTGTGACAAAATTTTCTATAAAAATAAATTTTTTACAAAATTTTCTATAAAAATAAATTTTTTACAAAATTTTCTATAGAAATAAAATTTGACAAAATTTTCTATAGAAATAAAATTTTGACAAAATTTTCTATAAAAATAAAATTTTGACAAAATTTTCTATAGAAATAAAATTTTGACAAAATTTTCTATAGAAATAACATTTTTACAAAATATTCTATAGAAATAAAATATTGATAAAATTTTCTATAGAAATAGAATTTTGTCAAAATTTTCTACAGAAATAAAATTTTGATAAAAATGACTGTAAAATAAAATTGTGACAAATTTTTCTATAAAAATAAAATTTTTACAAAATTTTCAATAGATATAAAATTTTGACAAAATTTTCTATAGAAATAAAATTTTGACAAAATATTCTATAGAAATAAAATTTTGACAAAATATTTTCTAGAAATAATATTTTACAAAATATTCTAGAGAACTAAAATTTTTACAAAATATTCTATAGAAATAAAATATTGATAAAATTTTCTATAAAAATAAAATTTTTACAAAATTTTGTATAGAAATAAAATTTTGACAAAATTTTCTATAGAAATAAAATTTTGACACAATTTTCTATAAAAATAAAATTTTGACAAAATTTTCTATAGAAATAAAATTTTACAAAATATTCAGGTGATGTTGTGCATAGTTTCACCCTTGTGAAATCGAATGCTATGGGCTACGATGGCATTGACCCCCGGTTTCTGAAAATATTATTACCGATCTTATTACCATATATAACAAACTTGTTTAACAGTATTATTTATTCGGGTTCATTTCCTACAGCATGGAAACATAGCAAGATCACCCCATTACCGAAGAATTGCAACGAATATAGGCCGATATCTATCTTAAGTTTTCTTTCCAAAGTACTTGAAAATATTATGTATAAGCAGGTATCTGATTATCTCTCTGACAATTCATTGCTCTTTGAGAAGCAATCTGGGTTCCGACCCAATCATAGTTGCATAACTGCCTTGACTGATGTCTCAGAGGGCATTAGATGTAACATGGAGAAAAATGAGGTGACGATCCTGGTGTTGCTTGATCACTCTAAAGCATTTGACTCAGTTGATCACAAACTTCTTTGCGCCAAACTTCTGAATATTTTTAAGTTTTCGTCTTGTGCGACACGGTTTATTTGGTCTTATTTATGTAATAGAACGCAATCTGTCTGTAGTAATGGGATGGTTTCAGAAGTTTTGTCCATAAAAAAGGGGTTCCACAGGGGTCAATTTGGGTCCACTACTTTTCTCCATGTACACCAATGATTTACCGTGCCAACTTTCGTTCAGTAGGGTACACTTGTATGCGGATGACGTCCAGTTGTATATTTCGAGCCCAGTTGCGGAACTAGATGATTGTATTTGCAAACTGAACTTTGACTTATCTCAAATATACACTTGGGCGACGGCGAACGGGCTTTGCCTCAATCCTTCGAAATCGAAATACATCGCGATTGGTAGGAGGCTTTCTAGTTCAATACCTTCTTTGGATGTTAGGATCAATAATGAACGCATTTTAAATGTTACGACTGCTAGGAATCTTGGCATTGTTTTTAACAACACCCTCACCTGGTCCAATCACATAAGTGCTGCAATCGGACAGGGTTATTCGAAGCTGAGGACACTTTGGTCGACTCATTGTTACACTCCTCTTAGGGTAAGGTGTCTCTTGGCGAAATGTTATGTGATACCGGGGATTTTATATGGCGTTGAACTTTTTGCAAGCTGCGATTCGGTTAGTAGGCGCAGATTGAATGTATTTTTTAATAACGTTACGCGTTATGTCTATGGATTGAGACGACGCGACTCTGTCACACAATTCTCTCGCACTATATATGGAGTTTCGCTTGATGAACTAATGCCAATTAGGGGCCTTTTATTTCTACACAAGATAATACACTCGGAAGTTTCGGCATACCTATTCGATAGACTTAGATTTGCTCGTTCTAACAGGGGAAGAACACTTATACCATTGGTGCATCGTACATTGGTCTCTGATTGGCAATTTTTCATATCATCCATACGTCTCTGGAATACACTTCCACATAATATTCAAACAACAAGTGACATTTTGCAATTTAAAAATATATTATTTGATAATTTTCGCTTACAGCAGAGGATAAATTTCTATTGAATGATACATTTATTTACTTTTTATTTCATTTTTGATTAATAATTTCTCGTTTTTTCATATTTGTTCATTTTTTATTGGTTTATTTTTTTTTCTATTTATGGTTATTTTTTGTTTTACCCTATTTCTTACATCTTTCAATTTTTATTTACAATAGTGTAATTTTTATATCAATTCAATTTGAATCGTATATTTTTTTTGTTTTAATTAATTTTTTTTTTGTTTTAATATAATTTCTTTCAATTTTTTGTCTTTTCCATTTTTATATACATATGTTAAATTTTTTTTCTTCATGGATTCACAATATCAAATGTAAATTTACCAAAACTTTTATTCTTAGGTATTATAATGTTATTATTTTATATTAAATGGATAATTGTAACATGTAACTGTAATTATAAGAATCTAATATTCTTGTTGTACATGTCATAAATAAAACAATCAATCAATCAAATAAAATTTTTACAAAATATTCTATAGAAATAAAATATTGATAACATTTTCTATAGAAATAAAATTTTGTCAACATTTTCTACATAAATAAAATTTTGACAAAAATGTCTATAAAATAAAATTGTGACAAAATTTTCTATAAAAATAAAATTTTTACAAAATTTTCAATAGATATAAAATTTTGACAAAATTTTCTATAGATAAAAAATTTTGACAACATTTTCTATAGAAATAAAGTGTTTACAAAATATTCTATAGAAATAAAATATTTTGTTGTTGTTTTTTGATTTCAGCTTAAAACCCTACATTGCCTAAGCTACAAGTGTAGCTTAACCAAAAGCTAACTGCACTCAAATCGATGATTTGACGGTGGCGAAGGAAAAGATATATGTTTGTACAAATTTATTTCGGCTTAAGCCGAGGATGCTAATGAGGAATGTGGTAATTCCGAAACGTGCGTCCATCCAACCATCTTGCAGTCTATAGGGCTTTGCCCAAATAAATTTGACAAACATTCTTTTCCTCTGTTGGTTAAGCTACACTTGTAGTTTAGTCAATGTATGGTTTTAAGCTGAAATCAAAAAAACAACAACAACGAAATAAAATTTTGACAAAATTTTCTATAGAAATACAATTTTGACAAAATTTTCTCTAAAAATAAATCTACAGAAAATTTTGACAAAATTTTATTTCTGTAGATAATTTTGTCAAAATTTTCTGTAGATGTAAAATTTTGTCAAAATTTTCTATAAATGTAAAGTTTTGACAAAATTTTTAATAGAAATAAAATATTGATAAAATTTTCTATAGAAATAAAATTTTGACAAAATTTTCTATACAAATAAAGTTTTAACAAAATCTTATACAGAAATAAAATTTGGCAATATTTTCTATAGAAATAACATTTTGACAAAATGTTCTATAAAAAAAAAAGAAATTTTGACAAAATTTTCTATAGAAATAAAATTTTGACAAAATCTTATACAGAAATAAAATTTTGTCAAAATTTTCTATAGATGTACAATTTTGACAAAATTTTCAATAGAAGAAAAATATTGATAAAATATTCTATAGAAAAAAATTTTGACAAAATATTCTATAGAAATAAAAAAATATAAAATTTTGACAAAAATGTCTATAAAAATAAAATTGTGACAAAATTTTCTATAAAAATAAAATTTTGAAAAAATATAAAATTTTGACAACATTTTCGATAGAAATAAAATTTTGTCAAAATTGTCTATAGATGTAAAGTTTTGACAAAATTTTCAATAGAAATAAAATATTGATAAAATTTTCTATAGAAATAGAATTTTGACAAAATTTTCTATAGAAATAAAACATTGAAAAAAATTTCTTATAAAAATAAAATTTTGACAAATTTTTCTATAGAAATAAAATTTTAACAAATTTTTCTATAGAAATAAAAATTTTGACAAAATTTTCTATATAAAAAATGTTTTGAAAAAAATTTCTACAGAAGATATTTGGTAGTTTTTTGTTCAAATTGTCTCCAAATTTTTGTAGATTATTTGTGGCTCCAGTGGCAACCGTGACGCTGTTAGTATAAATTCGAAGACATGCTCCTTCGATACATATTTCGATATAGTCCCCCTACACATATATTTTTTTTGTTTTTGCAGGTAAGGGTAGGAAAATGCTTTATGTACGTGAAAATGTGTCCACCGGTGTGCTGGACTTCGTTACAATTGTTTACCGGCTAAAAATCCACCCCTCTTTCTTCGGGGTATGATTACTACCTCGGAACCGCTTTCGCATTACTTCGAAGTGGATCCAACGTGGTCCACGACCATCTCCTTCTAGTGCCCATCCATATTCAAGCTTACATTGCGTGTCCATTTCAATATTTTTCCTGCGGGGAACGTGTTCTACAAATCGCCCTATAGACCTCGCACTCTGTACCATCTTCTTGATTATATTTCTCGGAGACACATGTCCATCTTCATCTTCTAGCGCTGTCCGTCGTTCTGTCCACCGAGTACATCTAAAGAATGTATGTTCGGCATAGTCCGCGATCTCTTCAAAATACTAACGGAGAAATCCGTTGCGCCATGTTGCTCAGCCACGAAACCCTTTTGCCGTTCAATCGCCTGGAGGTCTATTGGGATCATTTCTGTTGTCTCTAATCCGGCTTTTCTCAATACCGCAGGTATAATGAAGTGATTCTCAGAGCTGCCGTTCTCTGTACTGAAAACAGCATTTTCGCTCTAGACCGACTCTGTAGGGTAGACGCCCAGATCCCACATCCATTGAGGAATATACGGTTAGTCATCTCCATGAGTATCATTTTTATTTGCTTCGAAGAGGGCCTCTTATGTATACTATCAGCCTGCACAGTCGCGACGTTATCGTAGCAGTTTTCTCTGTTGCTTATTCTATCTGTTTGGAGTTAGGTAGTTTCGAGTCCAGCCTTAGTACCACGTACTTGATTGACTACTTTGTTGAAATTATCATATTTGTAAATTTATATGTCTAGAGGCAGATGCCGTCTCGTTATTAGTAGAAGTGCTGTATTTTGCATGGCTAATTGTAAGCCATGCGTCTCTATTCAGTCTTTCGCACGTATCATGGTTTTGGAGAAGTTTGCGTTGAGCATCTTCAGTATTTCTCCCCATAGCCAACAAGGAATAACATGGGCATTTTCAGTATCTCATCCTATGCTGGGTTCCAGAGATCTAGATTGAGCCTTGCGCGGCATCTATGGTTAACTCGGTTCTTCTTAGACCCTGTATAGTGTCATATATCAAACCTCGGTCCTTGAGATAGTCTTTCAATATTCTCAAGTCAAGTATTTCAGTATGGGAGCTCGCATTGTCCTAGTGAAGAGTGATACGTCTTTGATGGTTGGTTTTTCTAATTTATTGGAAGATAACTGGCAAACAAATGGTTGTGCACCACTCGGAATTGACTGTTATGAGATGTTCTAGTGGTACGATTGCGAATCTTGAAACACACATAAAGTCGACTGCTATTTACTTTCGGACTTATAGGAGTAAATCCACGATTCACGTTCCACTGCTGTTTACTTTCTGACTTATAGTAGTAAATCCACGATTCATCACCTGTTACGATGTCATAGACGTGTTTCGAAGCACCCCGTTCGTAATTCGAACGCGAACAAATTGTTTTGACGCTCAAATGTTCATGTAATATTGGATGTTGATGATGGTCCCACTAATGCGTAAGGTTGTCTCAATCTCACAATAGGTAACATGACGATCTTACAATATCAGTTGGCGTACAGCATTAATGGTTTCCGGAACAACAACTGATTTTGGACGACCTTAACGAAATTCGTCTTAGAGGAAACTACGATCTCGGTTGAATTCACCATCGACAAACACTGGTCCTTGATGGAGCTTCATCGTCAAACATTTAATAAAGTTAATCGATGCACTGTTTTTGAGTTAGTCTATGTCGAAAGTTGTAAAAAATTATCGAAAATGTTCACAATGTAGTTCTATAGTTGGGCGGGATGCTATTTTTAGATGCTGCAAACAACATACATAGCGCTCGTATGTCAAAACGTTCTGAGTGCGAATAACCTCAAAAATGTCAAGCTTTACGATAGAGTTGTCAGTTGACAGATTGCAACACCATCACATTTCCCAAAAATGAGCCAAATCTTATTTTTTTTTTTTCATTCCAATGGCAACATTGTTTTTTGGGAACCCAATTTAGCTAAAACTAAAACATTTGGTATATGTGCCCCATGTTCAACTGCTACCACTTTGCATCGAACGTAGAAAAACACTTAACATTCGAATATGGATACATTAGTGTAAAATAACATTGGATATGTCATTGTTTGCCAAGTGACTGACTAAGGAAAGAATCAATTGCTTGAAATAAGATGGAAATTGAAGATGGGGAGAACAAAAAATGAATGCATAACATGTTCATGTGGAGACCAATAACAACTTGATTATAGTTACATTATCCAAATTACTATGTCATCAAATATGTGTGTGTGTGTATGTGTACACTCGTACACGTACAATTGGCTTCTTTCCGTATTCTCAGTTCTCCACATACATGGGAGAATGACATATAAAGAGGACAATGTTTCTTTTACAAGGATGCAAAAACGATTTTCGAATCGAAGGATGAGCACAATATTGTTAAGTGTTCCAAATTGAGTTTATATTCCGTTATAAACATTTACACATAGATTAAGTTCTATCATAGGAAAATGAGACAACTTGAGAGTATTTGGCTATTAAGCAAAACTAGTTTGTATAAATGGTGGTTAAAATTTCAAGGGCCGATGTTGATTGTGAATATAATACAAACTATTTAGGAATTTATTGTAATTTTATTTTATTATGATATATTGGTATTACTCAATTATGTATGGAACAAAATATCGGCCAAATGGGCGCCGCGAACTCGGTGGCATACCTTCATCCGATGGTCCAAATTTTCGATGACGTTGAGGCATAATGGAGGTTCTATGCCGTAAATGTGCCGAATTATCTCATCCTTTAGCTCTTGAATTGTTGCTGGGTTATCGATGTACACCTTTTCTTTCAAATAACCCCAAAGAAAAAAGTCCAACGGTGTCAAATCACATGATCTTGTCGGTCAATTGAAATCGCCATTACGTGAGATAACATGGCCATTGAAATTGTTGCGCAAAAGAGCCATTGTTTCGTTAGATATGTGGCAAGTGGCATCGTCCTGCTGAAACCACATATCGTCCACATCCATATCTTCCAATTCGGGCCATAAAAAGTTCGTTATCATCTCACGATAGCGAACACCATTCACAGTAACGGCCTCATTTTGGAAAAAATACGGCCCGATGATGCCGCCAGCCCATAAACCGCACCTAACAGTCACTCTTTGTGGGTGCATTGGTTTTTTGACAATCACTATTGGATTTTCATTCGCCCAAATGCGGCAATTCTGTTTATTGACGAATCCACTGAGGTGAAAATGTGCTTCATCACTGAAGATGATTTTCTTCGAAAATTGATCAGCCACTGTTGCCATTTCTTGGAACCATTTAACACGTTGTTGAATTGTGTATCTCTCCATGGTTCAAATGGAGTAAATCGGAAATAGAGAAATGTCAAATAAAATTCGGAAACAAACTTGGCGTTTAGGTGTGGTTCACATTCAACATCGGCCCTTACAATTTAACCACCCTTTACAATTGTGGATATAATTATTCGAAGATTTTTTTTTTTTTTAATTAAATGGTACGGTTAAAAGGAAACAAAAACATTAATTAAATTTTCATGGATACATTTTGATTTAATTTGAAATTGAGATAGGTTCTATAACACAACAATAGGATTGTAAAAAATTTGCATTGGGTTGCTTGGTTGGGCGACTCAAACTTGTCGAAATCATAGCAATAATTTGGTAAAAAGTACTTTCCAATAGCATTTGTGATACCGTTTGCCTGAAAATAACCGAATGATTTCTGTTTTCATCTGCATTGCCAAAACTGGCGTCTTATCGTATGCTTTGTCATTTAGAGTGCCCGTAGTATTCGCCAGGAAGGTTTGTTTGTTGCCTCCTTTCCTCATTACTAAGAGTATGGACCGAAAAACCAAAAACGGTTTCTTGGATTATTTGCATAACTATTTCAGCCTCCCTTGGGTTTACTTTGTCCCTGAAATTACTCCGTAAATCAGCATAGTTGTGTCCGTCATGGGGATTTTATAAATACGGTGGCAGGGCGGTCTTTTATCCGTTCTACGCGTTGTTTTCTTTACGACTTTTAATCTTTTCATCCAGAGAAAATATCTTCTACTGTTTTATTGTCTCTCTAGAAACTAGGATGTCGTTTTGCCTTCTTCTTTAGCTTTTTTCCTGGTGTTTGTTTCTGCTGTGCTCGACGTGCTTTTCTTGCTGTTGGAAATTTGCAAAGTTTGAGTAACTACTACGGTAGGGTCTTCTAACTTTTTCGATAATTACTGATTACGTGTAGCAGTTCATCATATACTCAGACTCAGTTTTCAACATCCTCATTAAAGTTCTTTTGCCCGACTACCGCAGGTTTGGAAGTACTGCCTGATACTTCTCTCGGGCTTCTTTTTCCGATAGTCTCATTTTTGCCTCTGTTTAAATAGGATGTCGCTCTCCTTTTTTCCATGGCTTTGTTTCGGCTAGACTTGACGCGCTTCTCTGGTCCTCGTGTATCCTCCGGTTAGTTTCTCTTTTCTTCTCAGAAATCTTTCAACTTCTTCGATAGTTACTGATTACGTCAAGCAGTTTATAAATCTCTGCTTTGAACATCTATACCAATGTTTTTTTTCCTGCCTTCTGCAGCTTTCATTTTCCCCGACACTTTGCTAGGGCTTCTTCAGTTTTCAGTTTTCCTATATTCTCCTGTTTTAGCGATCAATACTTTGGAAAATTTCTCGCGGAATTATTAACTTCTCTGTCGTTTCCTGTCAAATGCACTTGGTGCCGCTGTCAGTGGCAAACGGAGACCTCAGAGATTCTTCCAAAGATTGACTCTAACTCCGTTTCCCCTTTTCTCTTGTGCCAGACGTTGCTGTGTTCGTGCGATATGGATCCCAACTTGGAGCGATCACTCGTGTTCGAAAATTTTGTTACCCTATGGGGTGAGTCCTATACTGAAAATAAACATGTCTGGTTCGACTTTTGAACAAGGAAACAACTTTTTATCGAAGAAATACGTCTTATATTCGACAATATTTTTTCAGGGTAGGTTCCCTATGCAGCACAGAAAAACCAAAAATCCAAACTCTTTGGAAGTTGGTCGGCTGGTTTGACGCCAACCAGACGTGTCCATCTTGCACGTACTTGTTCCAAAGATTGACTCCTATTCCCTATTTTCTTGTCTGGTACATTTGTCGCTGCTTTGTTTTTGCCCTATGACCCCATGTTAACCATGCAAGACCCTCCATCCGTCCACATTTTCCCAGGAAAATAGTTATACCAAGGATCCAAAGTCTGTTTGGCTTGTCGTTAAACAGACAGATGCATCTGGCGAAGTTTGATATTAGACCCTGAAGATAACCATGAGACAAATCGTCGAGAACTCTCAGCTGCAATATCGTGCAGACAGAGGGTTAAAGCGCGTACCTTCCATCTTTCCAGTATGGACGGCTCACCTGTAATCATTAATCGGAAGGATTTCTTCCAGGCAATAAAACGCACTGTTCACGTGCCATTAATTAAGCTTGTCCTAGGCCTTTGATTTTTTAAGCATACCAACCTCTAGGGAGAACCTATGGTTCCATTTTTCTACAATGGACTCATGAGTTGGATAGCTACGCAGAAAACAATATCTATCAATATCTGATCTACGAGTAGATCAGATTCTGAATTTATAAGAACTATTTTTTGTTTGAGTTTTAGAGGAATCATAAACATCTCTTGTAAGTGCAAGAAAATGATGAAATAACGACTTAATTTGAAAATCTAAAATCTGTGGATTTTCATCCCAATTATTTAAATGACTACGAGAAGTAAAATCTGGACATTTTGCGTTCAGTTTCAAGCAATTTTCATGATCATTGCGCCATCTATTCCCTCAATAAGTGAAATCGGTCTATATATGGTGGCCTTACCAAATGGACCGATAAAACTAACTCATATACACTTTGTTATGGGTCTAAAATGCCAGTTTATTTTCAATTTGTGCCAAATCGGATAAAAACTAAAATTTTTAGAAACCCTAGTAGTTAAATCGGGAGTTCGGTGTAATAGGGGCTATACCAAACCATGGAAAGATACACACAGTATTCAACACATTTAATTGTAGTTCTAGAATCTGGACCCCAAATCGGAGGGCCGGTTTATAAGGGTGATATATCAAAAACTGTACCGATACTCAATATATTCGGCACACCCCTTTATGGTCCTAGAATACTTCTAGATTTCCAATTTCAGGCAAATTGGGTAAAAACTACGGATTCTAGAAGCCCAAGAAGTAAAATCGGGAAATCGGTCTATATGCGGTCTATATCAAAACATGGACCGATAATCACCATTTTCGGCACATCTCTTTATTTTCCTAGAATACCTCTAGATTTCAAATTTCAGGCAAATTGGGTAAAAAATACGCATTCCAGGAGCCCAAGAAATAAAATCGGGAGATCGGTCTATATGGGGGCTATATCAAAACATGGTCCGATAATCACAATTTTCGGCAATTCTCTTTATTTTCCTAGAATACCTCTAGATTTCCAATTTCAAGCAAATTGGGTAAAAACTACGGATTCTAGAAGCCCAAGAAGTAAAATCGGGAGATCGGTCTATGTGGGGGCTATATGAAAACATGGACCGGTACTCACCATTTTCGACACACGTCTTTATGGTCCAGGAATACCTCTAGATTTCAAATTTCAGGCAAATTGGATAAAAACTACGCATTCCAGGAGCCCAAGAAGTAAAATCGGGAGATCGGTCTATATGGGGGCTATATTAAAAAACATAGACCGGTACTCACCATTTGCGACACACGTCTTTATGGTCCTAGAATACCTCTAGATTTCAAATTTCAGGCAAATTGCATAAAAATTACGGATTGTAGAAGCCCAAGAAGTAAAATCGCGAGATCGGTCTATATGGTGGCTATATCAAAACATGGAGCGGTACACACCATATTCGGGACACGTCTTAAGGGTCCTAGAGTATCTATAGATTTCAAATTTCAGGTAAATTGGATTAAAACTACGGATTCTAGAAGCCCAAGAAGTAAAATCGGGAGATCGGTCTATATGAGGGCTATATCAAGACATGGACCGATACACCCCATTTTCGGCACACCTCTTTATGGTCCTAGGATACCTCTAGATTTCCAATTTCACTATATACACTTATCTCACATACACTTTCTAGATGCCCAAGAAGCAAAATCGGGAAAACGGTCCATATGGGCGCTATACCAAAACATGGACCATTTTCAGTACACTTTTTGATGGTCCTAAAATACTTCTAGATTTCCAATTTCAGGCAAATTTTATAAAAACTACAGTTTTTATAAGCCCAAGACCCCAAATCGGGAGGTCGGTTTATATGGGACTATTTAAAAACTTGGACCGATATAGCCCATCTTCGCACTTGACCTGCCTGCAAAAAAAGACGAATATGTGCCAAATTTCAGGACGATAGCGCCATTATTGAAGGCTGTAGCGTGATTACAACAGACAGACATGCTTACATCGTCTTTCTCCCTGATCAAGAATATATATATACTTTATATAGTCGGAAATCGATATTTCGATGTGTTATAAACGGAATGACAAACTTTTTATACCCCCGTCACCTGTCTATGGTGGTGGGTATAAAAAATATTAAGGACACATTTCTTTAAAATAATAAAATTGTAATTAAAATAAAGTTTATAATCTTTTATTCAAAAATTTTTTTCATTAAATTTAGGACACAAATTTTGTAAATTTGCGTCCCTCCGTTAAAGTTGCATATCTTTGAACTAAGGCTAATTTTCCTTAAAGTAAAGAAACACATGTTAAATTAACTGAAATATTGAAACTTTAGATTTAAGATAGAAACGCTTTAAATATAAGCTAAGACTTATTTTGACTATTTAGCGTCTTTGGTTTAACGTTTTTGTTTTTTTTTTTTTTTTTGATTTTTGAACTGGGATT
Organism: Haematobia irritans; assembly: GCF_050003625.1. Classification (NCBI taxonomy): domain Eukaryota; kingdom Metazoa; phylum Arthropoda; class Insecta; order Diptera; family Muscidae; genus Haematobia; species Haematobia irritans. The sequence continues at coordinate 169,701,461 of NC_134398.1, forward strand.
TGTTTGTACGTGAATATCTTTATTAATAAACCGCGAAAGGAGAATGACAATTTGATAAATGAGATCTGTATCCTATTTTTAATTAAATTTGTCCTAGATTTAAACCCAGATAGGTCCCTACAAAATTTCTTTATTTTAAAAAAGCCACATCTTAGGCATCAATACAAAAATCCTTAAGCGCAGGTCAAAAACTTTGGATCCAAGTAAACATTTTGTTTAATGTACCACCGACTTGATTTGATTTGGTAAACTTTTGAAAATCTTTGTTATTCTTATCAAATAAAATCAGCGTATATTAATGTACACTGAAAAAAAGCATGACCCGTTCCAAAGATTTTGTCTTTAGTCTAATGAGTTTGGTATTGATTCTGAAGAAGCGGAGAATTCTAGTAAGAATACTTTTAAGACGCAATTCTCTTTTAAATTTGGGTTTCGCATACTTGATTCAAATTTTAATTTTTCGTTTTTTTTTCAAGTTTTGTTCTTCATATGCTATCAATGTCCTTTACAAGCGCGTTAACAACAACATACATTTTGCAATAAAAACTCGACTTTCAGGGGAAATTATGCTATGTTTCAAGTAAAAAAGTGTTGAAAAAAATGTCCTGTTTTTGAACACATTTTTGCTTTATAGTCAAGATGCAAAAAGAAAAACAAATTTAAAGACAATTTCATTAATTTTAAAGAATTTTTCTGAATTAGTAAGGTCAAATTGACTTTAGAGCAAAAAATATGTCTTTCATGTTAACATATAATACCTATTGTTAATTCGAATCACTTAATTCTAAGGACCAAACGACTTCATTGAAAAGTTTATCGACTTTTGGGCAAGGAAAGAAACTTTATATTAGAGAAATGCGTCTTCTATGCTAGGCAAAATTCGCATTCGTATTTTAAGGACATGAAATCTTTGGCCTCATGACAATATTTTTTCACTGTAGTTATTCAGTTGCCTACAATATCCCCAAGAATGCTCATGCTTTCATTTATGGATGATTGAAGCATATTTTCTCTTATTTTTCGTTCCTGTTCATTACTTTCTTGTTGGGGAAATATGATTTCGTTGTTCAGCTAAACTCATATTTACCGCTTTGATTTGAAATCAGGTTGTTCAAACTTTTTGTATCGTGTTCGTTTTACTAAAAGATCATATTTCACATTTGTGCTTTCATTCATTGCTATCAAAGAAATATCTGGAAAAATATTTGTGAAGGACATCATAATCATCCGTAGCCACATTGAAAACTACTCCTTCAGACTCTATCGAAATCGTGTATCCAAGACCAGGTAGGTATTGTACATAGACCATTGGATGTGGCATGGCAATCAAAAGGCAAACAATTTTCCAAAAATATTAAATCACACTCGCCCACACACTGGCACACACACACAATCACATTTAGCAAATGGCCCTTTCCGCACTTATACAAATGCACACATTCGCCTACATTGTGGCCAAATAAGGTAAAATAAGACAAACATTGTGAAAGTTCAACTGCATCTAAAGATTGCACGCGAAATGTTTTTCATAGTCGATGGTTTAGCAATGTGGCTATTGCTGATGATGCTGATGGTGTAGCTGCTGGTTATTGCTAATTTTTTGCTTGGTCAGGAGACAATCACTGTGGTGTGCAAATAGCAAACTAACTATTGGGAGCGCAATTAAAAAAATGCGAACTTTTCCCAAAATTTTCGAGAGTTTATTCTAAAAAAATATATATATTACGCTAGGGACTACAATTTCCCATCTTCCTGGACACAAAAAGATATCACGAAGAAAAACTAATTGTCTTTGGATTTAATCCGTGAACCGACCCAAGTTTTGGCTTCCTCATATAAACGAAACTGCAAATTTACAAAATTTGTGTCCTAAATTCAATGCAAAAAATAAAAAACATTTTGAAGTAAAGATTATAAACTTTATTTTAATGAACATTTCATTATTTTAAAGAAATTTGTCCTTAATATTTTGTATATTCCGCATCCTTAAATTTAGCTTCCAACATATTGCGATGTGGAGATTTTGGTGGCCATAATGCGATAGAAATGAATCCATCCTACATTGAGTCCTGAGCTGAATGCTGAGTCCTGTTGGAATATCCATGGTCTGCGGCCGTCTATTGCCTACTCAGAGCTTACATACTATCCTTAGGACATTTTTCCGATAATATTGGTCATTTATTTTAACCACACGGTTCATAAATATATACATCGATACACCATCGGCCGTGACGGGATCCCACATCGCACTTGAGTTCTGGTGGCCAATCAAAGGTATACATTTTCTGCTGACTTCTTTGTCAAGTAAACCCGATCATTTGTTTTCACAAATTGTCAACAATTGATTTCTATAGAAAATTTTCTTAAAACTTTATTTTTATATAAAATTTTGTCAAAATTTTATTTCTATAGAAATTTTTGCCAAAATTTTATTTCTATGGAAATGTTTGTCAAAATTTTATTTCTATAGAAAATTTTTCCAAATTTTTGTTTCTATAGAAAATTTTGTCATAATTTTGTTTCTATAGAAAATTTTGTCAAAATTTTATTTCAATAGAAAATTTTGTCACAATTTTATTTCTATAGAAATCTTTGTCAAAATTGTATTTCTATAGAAAATTTTGTCAATATTTTATTTCTATAGAAAATTTTCTCAAAATTTTATTTCAATAGAAAATTTTCTCAAAATTTTATTTCAATAGAAAATTTTCTGAAAATTTTATTTCTATAGAAAATTTTGTCACAATTTTATTTCTATAGAAAATTTTCTCAAAATTTTATTTCCATAGAAAATTTTCTCAAAAATTTTTTTTTATAGAAAATTTTCTCAAAATTTTATTTGTATAGAAAATGTTGTCACAATTTTATTGCTTTAGAAAAATTTCTCAAAATTTTATTTCTATAGAAAATTTTCTCAAAATTTTATTTCTATAGAAAATTTTATCAAAATTTTATTTCTATAGAAAATTTTGTCACAATTTTATTTCTATAGAAAATTTTGTCAAAATTTTATTTGTATAGAAAATTTTGTCAAAATTTTATTTGTATAGAAAATTTTGTCACAATTTTATTTCTATAGAAAATTTTGTCAAAATTTTATTTGTATAGAAAATTTTCTCGAAATTGTATTTCTATAGAAAATTTTCTCAAAATTTTATTTCTATAGAAAATTTTCTCAATATTTTATTTCTATAGAAAATTTTCTTAAAATGTTATTTCTGTAGAAAATTTTCTCAAAATTTTATTTCTATAGAAAATTTTCTCAATATTTTATTTCTATAGAATATTTTCTTAAAATGTTATTTCTATAGAAAATTTTCTCAAAATTTTTTTCTATAGAAAATTTTCTCAAAATTTTATTTCTATAGAAAATTTTGTCAAAATTTTATTTCTATAGAAAATTTTGTCAAAATTTTATTTCTATAGAAAATTTCTGAAAATTTTAATTCTATAGAAATTTTTGTCAAAATTTTATTTCCTATAGAAAATTTTGTCAAAATTTGATTTCTATAGAAAGTTTTGTCAAAATTTTATTTTTGTAGAAAATTTTGTCAAAATTTTATTTCTATAGAAAATTTTGCCAATATTTATTTTTTTTCCATATAGAAAATTTTTATTTCTATAGAAAATTTTGTCTAAATTTTATTTCTATAGAAAATTTTCTTAAAATGTTATTTCTGTAGAAAATTTTCTCAAAATTTTATTTCTATAGAAAATTTTGCCAATATTTATTTTTTTTTCCATATAGAAAATTTTTATTTCTATAGAAAATTTTGTCAAAATTTTATTTCTATAGAAAATTTCTGAAAATTTTAATTCTATAGAAAATTTTCTTAAAATGTTATTTCTGTAGAAAATTTTCTCAAAATTTTATTTCTATAGAAAATTTTCTCAAAATTTTATTTCTATAGAAAATTTTCTCAAAATTTTATTTCTATAGACAAATTTTTCAAAATTTTATTTCTGTAGAAAATTTTCTCAAAATTTTATTGCAATAGACATTTTTCTCATAATTTTATTTCCTATAGAAAATTTTGTCAAAATTATATTTCTAGAAAATTTTGTCAATATTTTATTTCTATTTTATTTTTGTATAGAAAATTTTCTCTTTTTTTATTTGTATAGAAAATGTTGTCACAATTTTATTGCTTTAGAAAAATTTCTCAAAATTTTATTTCTATAGAAAATTTTCTCAAAATTTTATTTCTATAGAAAATTTTCTCAAAATTTTATTTCTATAGAAAATTTTGCCAATATTTATTTTTTTTCCATATAGAAAATTTTTATTTCTATAGAAAATTTTGTCAAAATTTTATTTCTATAGAAAATTTTGTCAAAATTTTATTTCTATAGAAAATTTCTGAAAATTTTAATTCTATAGAAATTTTTGTTAAAATTTTATTTCCTATAGAAAATTTTGTCAAAATTTGATTTCTATAGAAAGTTTTGTCAAAATTTTATTTTTGTAGAAAATTTTGTCAAAATTTTATTTCTATAGAAAATTTTGCCAATATTTATTTTTTTTCCATATAGAAAATTTTTATTTCTATAGAAAATTTTGTCTAAATTTTATTTCTATAGAAAATTTTCTTAAAATGTTATTTCTGTAGAAAATTTTCTCAAAATTTTATTTCTATAGAAAATTTTGCCAATATTTATTTTTTTTCCATATAGAAAATTTTTATTTCTATAGAAAATTTTGTCAAAATTTTATTTCTATAGAAAATTTCTGAAAATTTTAATTCTATAGAAAATTTTCTTAAAATGTTATTTCTGTAGAAAATTTTCTCAAAATTTTATTTCTATAGAAAATTTTCTCAAAATTTTATTTCTATAGAAAATTTTCTCAAAATTTTATTTCTATAGACAAATTTTTCAAAATTTTATTTCTGTAGAAAATTTTCTCAAAATTTTATTGCAATAGACATTTTTCTCATAATTTTATTTCCTATAGAAAATTTTGTCAAAATTATATTTCTAGAAAATTTTGTCAATATTTTATTTCTATAGAAAATTTTCTCAAAATTTTATTTCAATAGAAAATTTTCTCAAAATTTTATTTCAATAGAAAATTTTCTGAAAATTTTATTTCTATAGAAAATTTTCCCAAAGTTTTATTTCTAAAGAAACTTTTGTCATAATTTTATTTCTATAGAAAATTTTGTCACAATTTTACTTCTATAGAAAATTTTCTCAAAGTTTTATTTCCATAGAAAATTTTCTCAATTTTTTTTTTTTTGTATAGAAAATTTTCTCAAAATTTTATTTGTATAGAAAATGTTGTCACAATTTTCTTGCTTTAGAAAAATTTCTCAAAATTTTATTTCTATAGAAAATTTTCTCAAAATTTTATTTCTATAGAAAAATTTGCCAATATTTATTTTTTTTCCATATAGAAAATTTTTATTTCTATAGAAAATTTTCTCAAAAGTTTTTTTCTATAGAAAATTTTCCCAAAATTTTATTTCTAAAGAAAAATTTCTCAAAATTTTATTTCTGTAGAAAATTTTCTCAAAATTGTATTTCTATAGAGAATTTTCTCAAAATTTTATTTCTATAGAAAGTTTTCTCAAAATTTTATTTGTATAGAAAATTTTGTCAAAAATTTATTTCTATAGACAATTTTGTCAAAATATTATTTCTGTAGAAAATTTTGTCACAATTTTATTTCTGTAGAAAATTTTGTCACAATTTTATTTCTATAGAGAGGTCGAAAACCATTGTTGTTAGTACCTTTATTTTGTATTTATTTTCATAATTTATTATGATTTTAAATAAACTAATAACAATAATTTATTTCCATAGAAAATTGAGGTACCTTTTAGTTGGAGAGGAATATTTTGCTAAATCTACCAAAGCATCAAAAATTTACCATTTTTGGTAGAATTCTACCAACTATGACTATGGTTACGACATGAATAGCGTTTCATCGTATGCGCATATCCCGAACTACACCATCTAATGTAAATCCTGTATTACTAAGTTTAAAATTACGATTTAAAAATGAATCAGCAATGATGAGCCGAAGATAGTTACTGCATAAACACATGTAGTGTTATCTTCCTCTAGCTAATATTTCACCGTTAAACTTAAAAATTGGTCATCTTCCTGGTTTTAAGTCGGTTTTTTCCTGAAGTTAACTCGGTCATCTTCCTGGATTTATTAGATTTATTAATTTGCAAAAAATTTTGTACTAACAAAAAAAAAAATTAATTAAAATTTTTTAATTAAAATTTTATTATTTTAAAGAAATTTGTCCTTAATATTGTGTAAATTGTGCATCCTAAAATTTAGTGTGCGTAATCTTTAATACCACATAAATACTTTTTTTGTCAGTGTAGAATGTCTAGTTTCTCTTAGTAAAAATTGGGACGGGCGATATTCACAAACTTCTATTGAAGCGCTAAGATTGTTCGCCATGGCCAGGAAAATAGGTAATTTTTTGGTGCATAAGTACCACCTAAGCAAGATTCCAGTTCTCCTGGGAAGTTACTATCAATATGTGTAGATTGATTTCGTCCTGATGGATCACAATTAATGTTCCATTGGCCAAAGCTGGGCTTCATTGCGATAGTCCGACTGTTAACACCCAGAGAAGGAATATGATCACCTCAAACATGTTTTAAGAGCAAAATGTTATTTTTGGGTGGTGACCATGTAACATGGTTTTCGCAACCATGTTATTTTCTCGGAAATCATGTATCTGATTTCGGCAAGCAGGTTATATTTGACGAGAAAATAACATTTTAGTGACAAACATGTTACATGATCACCATACAAAAATAACATTTTGCTCTTGAAACATGTTTGAGGTGATCATATTCCTTCTCTGCGTGAACATAACAGTTCCGATTTAAGAATTTTGGCATAAGGATGCAGTTCATAGTGCCAAATGAGTGGAGGACCTTACACATTTTCAATTATTCAAGTAGCAGAAAATCCCTTCCACATCTTACACCACTGTTAATTTTCCTCTTGGTCATGGCTCGACGCTTAGTCGTAGCATATGACTCGAACATATTTGCGATGTAAGTTATATGGCGTTGCAATTTATGCACTTGTGACAACTGCCACAATAACACTCGATTTTGGCTGCAAGTATTGGCTGATATCATGTGGTAGTGGTGATGGTCTATGTTTGTCTCAATTGCTTCGGTGTATTTGGTGTTGGCATCTGCCTCTCAGCGATTTTTTTTTTTTTTTTTGGAAAACCAACCAGTGATGCCAATTTGGTGGTTTTAGCTCTAAATTTAGTGCTTTTTGATTTCAAATTGCCTTTTTATTGCCTTTTCAAAAAAGCACCAACTTGGTGCTTTCTGACATTTTCATTTAGTGCGTTTGGTTGTTTATTCAATTTGAACAGTATTAAGTTTAATTGAAGATATCTTTTCATACAGATTAGACTTTCAAAAGCTTAAACTCAACTACATTGCCAAATGAAGAATCTGATTGTTATTAGTGGTATAGATTCTTTTTTTAATCAATATTGGTATTTAGGGTATTGTTTAAAACCAATTTGGCGCAGGCATACTTATACTTATACCTGGTAACAGGAATTTTTGCTGGGAAATTTCTAGCGACGAGTGCCGAATTTCTGAACTTGATAAATATGTACTTAAAAACTTTTGTATTAAATTAACAAAAGCACTCATAACTGAAATAAATATATAAAATATATAAATAAATATAATATTTCCAAATTTAATGACGGGAAAAATGTTTTTCTCCTCTAAAAAAATATTTTGGAATTTTAAAGACATTACTGACCAAAATGAATTGGATGAAAGCATTCAAAGTGATCAAGGTGTACACTTGAATAGAGGTTTATAATTTCATAAAATTACAAATGCGTCAAATCAATACACGAAATCTGCTATAATACATCATAGGACGTGTTTTATACCCTTCACCACTACTGTGGTACAGGGTATAATAAGTTTGTGCATTTGTATGTAACGCCAAGAAATAATTGTCATAGACCCATCTTTTAGTATACCGATCGGCTTAGAATTAAATTCTGAGTCGATTTAGCGATGTCCGTCTGTCTGTCTGTCTGTCCGTCTGTTGATGTATTTTTGTGTGCAAAGTACAGCTCGCAGTTTTTGTCCGATTGTCCTAAAATTTCGTACAGGGTCCTGTTTCGGCTCAAAGACGATCCCTATTGATTTTGGAAAAAATCGGTTCAGATTTAGATATAGCTGCCATATATATTTTTCACCGATCTGGTCATAATTGGCGTGTATATCAACCGATCTTCCTCAAATTCCGTACATCCGAATATTTTATCAGTCTCGAAAAACTTGCAAAATATCATCCAAAATCGGTTCAGATTTAGATCACCGATTTGATCATAATTCACGTATTTATGAACCGACGTTCTTCAAATTTTGTACATCTGAATGTTTTATCAGTCCCGTAAAAACTGCCAAATATCAGCTAAATCGGTTCCGATTTATATATAGCTCCCATATATATCTTTCGTCCGATTTGGACTTATATGGTCCCAAAAGCGAGAGTTTTGCCCTGATATGCTTCAAATTTTGCACAACGAGTACGTTTACTAGTATCGTTAATTGTGCAAATTTAGTTGAAATCGGTTCAGATTTAGATATAGCTCCCCTATATATCTTTCGTCGGATTTTGACTTATATGGCTTCAAAAGCCAGAGTTTTGCACTGATTTGATTAAAATTTTGTACTATGAGTACGTTTAATAGCTCCCCTATATATATATATATATATATATATATATATATATATATATATATATATATATATATATATATATATATATATATATATATATGTATATATATATATATATATATATATATATATATATATATATATATATATATATATATATATATATATATATATATATATATATATATATATATATATATATATATATATATATATATATATATATATATATATATATATATATATATATATATATATATATATATATATATATATGTATATATATATATATATATATATATATATATATATATATATATATATATATATATATATATATATATATATATATATATATATATATATATATATATATATATATATATATATATATATATATATATATATATATATATATATATATATATATATATATATATATATATATATATATATATATATATATATACATATATATATATATATATATATATATATATATATATATATATATATATATATACATATATATATACATATATATATATATATATATATATATATATATATATATATATATATATATTT